>NW_028120430.1:0-66731 GCF_965178545.1 Coloeus monedula
CACAGAAGAGGATTTCTGTATGCTCTGCACTGTTTTGTCACGTTCAGCCCTTCCTGCAGTGGCAGGTACTCTGCTTTTTGTTCTCAAGATCACATCTGCTAAGGGCGGTGATGTGAATTCCAAGGAAGTACAATTCATCTCCCCTGACTTCACAACGATTCACCTCCCTTCCCACCAGAGCAGACTATCCAAAAACGTAAATGATGATAATGCGGAATCTGGTCTCCATTAGAAAAATTAATGTAGTATTTTTTATCAGAGCTTTGGTTAAATGTAACAACGCAGGAAGTGCCTGTGCTCAGGTTATTGGAGAGTGCGAGGTTTTCTCATCGCATCAGCCCTGTCAGCTGACAAATGTGGCTGTGCACTAAGGCACAAAGCACCAACGTTTGCACACTACAGCTGGAATCTGCTATCTCTGTGTGCAGACACAACCACTGCTCATCACAGATAAACCCACAAGGGCCGCTCCAGCACTGACTTACCTGAGGAAAAACCAGCACTAAGAGGAGCAAAATAAAAAGCATGGGAGTAGTAGTTTCACCCTGAGCAGCTCCGTGAGATGGGCAGGAATCAGAGAATCCCCTGAGTAACTCTGAACTTGCTTTTCCTGATCACCTTTCACAGAATCCATAGCAGCAACCCATGAACATCCCGTGTGTAGGTTTATTCCAAAACCCACTTGCAGAAACATCAGGATATTGCACCTAAAGCTGCCTCTGCCAGAGGGAAGCAAGAGCTGGGGCTGGGAGAGGAAACAGGCAGGAACTTGCTCTCAGGAGAGGCAGCACGTGGGCTGCTGGCACTGCCAGCAGGAGGACGCAGGTGGGAGCAGGTAAAATTCCAATACAAAATGCAACTGGGGAATGTGACGGTGCAGAGGCTGTAGGTTGGCAGTCTAAGACTTTGGGGTTTATCACAGCTCTGCAAAAGCACCGAATTTCGCCAGCAGGTACCACTCATCCTCCTCAGGACAAGCTTCCAAGAGTTCATCTCTCAATTTGTGCCCCAGTGTGGGCCAAGTGCTGGTGGAGCCTGGGCTGGCACCCCGAGCTCTCACCCCAGCTGGCACCCCCAGGCCTTTCCAATGTGCCACTGCCACCCAAGCCACAATGGTGGGGCCTGAGGAAAGGAAGGAATGAGGAGGGACTTAGGACACAATCCTGCCCTTCAGACAGGCAGATTTACCTGTGCTCCAGTCTCAAGGGGGCTCTCAGTGGATAACTCAAGCATCCCGCGTGGGACACTGGGGCCAAGGAGCAGCTGGAGGCAGCTCTGTCACCTGGGCTACCTGTGTGTAGCCATATTTAGCAATAACTGAATTGATTGAAATAAAGGGTAAAAGCTTGACTCAGCCTGTAACTTTCACCTTTCTTTCAAGTGCAAAAAGAAGCAGAAAAATCCATTCATATTGATGCTTTCCAGCTATGTCTCTTTCAGATTCCCAGGTATTCATCCCCTCACAGAGTTTTAGAGGTGACACAGAAGAAAGTTCTTTGCGTGCTGCCAGAAAAACGAGATTTCTCCCATTTTTTATTTTCACACCTAAAGTATGAAAACATTATCATCACACAGAATAGTTCTGCACACTCTCCTCTGGGCAAGGGGAAGATTCCCTGATAGGCAGATTCCAACCCCTCCTGTCCATATTTACATCCCTAAGGCCTCAGACCCTCTGGAGGTAACCACGGGGTTCCCAGGTGAGAGGAGTCACTGTGAGAACAGAATTAAACCCCAAAGCACCTCTGAGGAGACAGCGCCTGACTCTGGGAGTGCCTCCCTCTCACGTGGAAGGTGTGGCTTACTCAGGAGTTACTCCAGGAGTTCCTACTCTGCCCAGGCCAGGCCTGCTCCGGACACTCCCCGTGCCCTCAGAGCCACAAACCCAGCTCAGGGCTGGGCTCAGAGCTCCAACACCACCAGGAATGAGCACTCCCTGAGCCCCCTGCCCTCCCAGCCCTGCTCTAGGCTGGGCAGGCACTGAGGGGCTCACTGACACCTCCAGGGTGGCTCTTTAAAGGTGGTGGCACAGGTGCTCCACAGCAGACCTGTGCCAGACCCAACTTCTCCACGGGCAAGGAAAAACCTCCCAAAGCAGGTGACACAAAAAGCTCTGGTGTGGCCCAGGGACTGCTCAAGGTCACAACCAAAATTAGTTCTGAGCTCAGGGTGGTGTCACTTCAGTTCCCTGCCACTGCTGCCACTTCCTGCCACCTTCAGCTTTTGCTCCAGGCACCAAAATATGATTTTTTCAAGGCCAGCCCATCTAAACTATCTGAAATTGCAGCCTGGCCGATCTCGGGAGCTCCCAGACTCACTCATGAGGATGAAGTGACAGACCAGCAGTGAGCACTTCTCCCTCTTCCAGCCAAGCTGTGAATTCTCCCTCAGCTTCAGCAACCACTTTTCGTGCCAGTTCCTGAAGAGAATCTTGTGCTGAACATCCATCACTTTTTCAGTGCAGAGCATTTGGCTTCATCCTCAAGCCCTAGAAACACTCAGCTAAACCAGCACTAAAACCTGATTAAACTCGCATCCTGCACAGCACAATGAACTTGGACTTGGGCAGGAATCAGAATATCTGGGAATGAAGAGAACCCAAGAGCTCGGAGAGGTTTGCTTTGCCCTTGTCCTGCCTTGGGCTCCTGGCTCTGCCACAGCAGTTACAAGAAGCAGAGCAGCGACCTCCCCTCCCCTCCTCATCAACACAAACCCCCAAAAGCAGAGTTTGTCTCTCTCAGACCCACCTTGAGCTGTGTCCGCAGCAACAACGAGGCTGTTGAAAGCAGCAACCCCACAGCTCGGCGTCTGCAGGGCTGCACCCTCTCCATCCTACAGCCTCTCCATCTCCCCACAGCTTGGAGTGATCTGTTCTCCCAGTTTAGAGAAGGTGACACCAACCTCACTTTGGTTTGGGTACAAACTCTGAGGCAGACACTGAAGGCAAAGGAAGACGAGGCCTTGGTGGGAAGGGACCTTAAAGCCCATCCAGTGCCACCCCTGCCAAGGGCAGGGACACCTTCCACTGTCCCAGGCTGCTCCAAGCCCCAGTGTCCAGCCTGGCCTTGGACACTGCCAGGGATCCAGGGGCAGCCACAGCTGCTCTGGGCACCCTGTGCCAGGGCCTGCCCACCCTCACAGGGAAGGATTTCTTCTGCGTATCTACTCTGAACTGAAGTTTAAGTATCTAAGCTCAAGTTTAGTTATTGCTGAGCCTCTGCTGAAGATAACTGAGACACCATAGTAGGAGAGAAAGGAAACAGGCCTGTAGAACAAACCACAGGCGAGTAACAAACCGAAATGATGTGGCCAAGAACAATTATTGCCACAGAAAAGAAACCTCAGTCACCAAAAACTCCAGTCTATTCCTACATCCTCACCCAGGGGGACTCCAAACACGACACTGCAACTCATGCTCCTCCCAGCTCCACACACACATTGCTGGGACCTCTTGCAAGCTGCTCGAGCTCTCTCCACGTGCCAAATCTGCCCATGGCAGAGGTGCTGCTTTCCTGGCTCAGCTCCCAAGACTCAACTCTCAGTATTTCCGCCCTCAATACTGTAAATTTCTGGTGATCTGGAGCAAAGATTTCTGGCTTGCTGTGTGGCTTCTCACACAGAACCTGACCCCAGGGGCTCAGTCTCACTCTCTCCGTGTTTGACACAAGTCATAAAGCAAGAACTGCAAAGACATTTCGAGGCAGTATCAGGGGCCTGAGACAGCTTTTGAGATCAAAGTTGAAATCTACTGTTTTCTTTCCTTGCTGTTAAACTGTACTGGAGTCCTGGGGGCACTTTTGGGCGCCACGGTATACAAAAGATACAAAGCTGACAGCATCCAAAGAAGGGACATGGGGATGGGGAAGGGTGTGGAAGGACCATGAAAGAGCTGCTGAGGGCACTGGGTTTGTTCTGGTAGAGAAGTGTGAGGTCAGAACACATCGGGGGCTACAGCTCTGATCTCCGCTCCCTGGGACACAGACAGGACCCAGGGAGCAGCTGGAGCTGGGCCAGGGCAGGCTCACGCTGAGATCAGGGAAAGGCTCTTCCCCCAGAGGCTGCTGGGCACTGCCCAGGCTCCCCAGGGAATGGGCACGGCCCCGAGGCTGCCAGAGCTCCAGGAGCGTTTGGACAGCGCTGCCAGGGATGCCCAGGCTGGGGCTGTTGGGGGGTCTGGGCAGGGACGGGGGTGGGACTGGGTGATCCCTGTGGGTCCCTTCCAGCTCAGGATATTCCAGGATTGTCTCACTCCCCAACAGGGGAGAGTCTGCTCTCACACAGAGCTGCAAATACACTGTGCAGGAGGCAGCAAATGACAACAATTGACATTGATACATTAATAAAGCCAAGATATTAAGCAAGCCAAAAGATAAATTTTCCCTTTTGTTCCTGACCAACAAGACCTGTCCCAGTCCCAGTCCAGCCACTAAGCAACTCCAGTGTGACACAGGGACTGTCTCACACCTCGAGGCCGACACACAACAGCAGCACAGCACCGGGAGTTTAATCACGTTTCCCTCATTAGAGGAGACAATTAATGACCGCTCAGGTGCACAACCACTCCTGCAGAGCGCTTCACTAGACCCCGTTTTGCAAGAACTCCCCCAGGCTGCAAAGCCCCATTTGCCAGGGACCTGAGAGAAGAATTCGGTAGTTTTAAAGGAATGTCAGGAACTAGGAATACACCTGAGTGTAGGAACCGAGAGTGCCGAGAATATTTCTCGGTTTCCATCTCGCCCGATCCATCTGTTACGGCGCAAGGCAGAGGCAGGTCCCTACCTCCCGAGCCTGGGGTCCTCCCATCAGATGAGCCATGCGCGCGGCCAGGGGCGGTCCCGGAGCTTCCATCGGGCCCTCCCGCTATCCCCACGCGGCCCGGGTTCGCGGCCGCTTCCGCGTTTGAACGGCGGCGCCTGCTGCTGACGTCATCACTCCCGCCGCTTCCATCCCGGCCTTACTTCCGCCTTCGGGAGCCCTCGCTTCCACGCCTGCGCGGCGCGGCATCGGCCGCCCCTCCTCAGTGCCGGTTACCCCGGCAACGCCGCTCGCGGCTCGAGCCGCTCCTGGCCCGGCCCCGGCCCTGCCCGGGACGTCAGCCCCGGCCCCGCTGCCAGCCCAGCCCCGGCCCCGCTTCCAGCCCCGCCCCGGCCCCGCTTCCAGCCCCGGCCCCGCTTCCAGCCCCGGCCCCGCTTCCAGCCCAGCCCCGCTCCCGCTTCCAGCCCCGGCCCCGCTGCCAGCCCAGCCCCGGCCCCGCTGCCAGCGCAGCCCCGCTCCCGCTTCCAGCCCAGCCCCGCCCCCGCTTCCAGCCCAGCCCCGGCCCCGCTTCCAGCCCCGCCCCGCTCCCGCTTCCAGCCCCGGCCCCGCTGCCAGCCCAGCCCCGCCCCCGCTTCCAGCCCCGCCCCGGCCCCGCTTCCAGCCCAGCCCCGGCCCCGCTTCCAGCCCCGCCCCGGCCCCGCTTCCAGCCCAGCCCCGGCCCCGCTTCCAGCCCCGCCCCGGCCCCGCTGCCAGCCCCGCCCCGGCCCCGCTGCCCGGCACCAGCGCTTCCCAGGCCAGCCCGGTCCCGCCCACGGTCCCGGCCGCCCGCCCGGCACCTCCAGCCACACACGGACGCTTCAGCTGCCACGCCGATACGACCGATAAGCACAGCACCTCCAGCCAGCAGTGCAATTCGTTCGGCTACTGCAGTTCCATCCTAGGAGCTTTCGGCAGCTACACCTCCTACCAGCTCTGTGTCCACACAGCCCCCGTCTGCACCGCAGCCACAGCCGTGGACACACAGCAGAGACATTTCAACAGCTGCCGTGTCACCACGGCATGTACCCCCTATCATCACTCTGATAACACCACT
The DNA here is from genome assembly GCF_965178545.1 of Coloeus monedula. Taxonomy (NCBI): domain Eukaryota; kingdom Metazoa; phylum Chordata; class Aves; order Passeriformes; family Corvidae; genus Coloeus; species Coloeus monedula. The sequence continues at coordinate 5,849 of NW_028120430.1, forward strand.
CAGAGGATTATCACAACAATCACACGATGCTGAACCATGTTTCCCGTGCCATTTCAGCGAAACAAATACGATTTTATCTCCAGAACAGAAAGAGGACTTTCTCAACTATACGTGGACACCTCTTCCATCACAACAGGACCAAGCACGTGTTATTAATAGTGACGTCTCGCATCGAGACATTCCATTTCATGCACATTCTTCTCGAACTTCTCAGGGACATTCAGCTGATTTTATGGGACTTTTTCATCCTCAAATGCCTGCTCAACACTTCAGTGAGAAGGATATAGTGACCAGCACAGCTTCAGAAAGCATTCCTCTATCTTCCCAAGCTTCATCTCCTTTTTTTACAACAACCAATACAACTCCAACTTCTCATATGCCTTCTTCACAGCTTCGAAATCCACAACAGGCATCTGATCCCTCATTTTTCCACCGTCGCTTTCAGCTTTCGGATGACTTTGTTCGTCACCTTTATTTCCGACTCAGAGAACGTGCAGATTATCTGCCTCCAGAGGTTGCAGCACTGGGTCCCCACCCCTCACCCATCCCGCATGCTGGCAGTACCCTACCCAGATCCACTGCACCCTCTCCTCCAGTGGCCAGATCACAGCCACCTGCGATGGCAGGTTCAGCCACTCCTCGTTTATTTCCTTACAGTGCACAGCCGCAAATACCGACCCCTATTCCTCATCCAGGAGGGGGAGAAGAACATGGAATAATAATAAAATAAGAATTTTAAAGTTGTTTATTTTATATTAATTTTTTTTAATTTTATGAGAGAACTACCTACCCCATGACATTTGAGTTTCAATTATTAATTCAGTTAAGGTTCTCTTTAAAGTTTGTTTCATCCTCTCTACCCGTCCTGAACTCTGTGGGTGCCATGGGATATGTAGTTCTCTCATAAAATAAAAAAAAAAAAAAAAAAAAAAAAAAAAAAAAAAAAAAATCAACAACTTTAAAATTCTTATCCCTTAGACCCTATGTTTCCCACCCAGCATGAAGCATACTTGCTTTCTTCTGTGTTAATGAGTTCTTTTGAATTTATAAATACTTGTATTAGCGGTGATGGCGCCCGCCCGCGGAGTGATCCGCCGGAGGGACTATTTGTGATGCGCTCCTGCCCGCGGAGGGATCAGCGCTGATGCCGCCCCACCCGCCCAGCTGCTCTCGCTGCCTTTTCCCGCTCTCCCCTCTGCTCCCAGCGCTTCTCCTGCAAAGGGCGCGGCTTTTCCTGTGCTCTTTTCCTGCCGGGCTGCAGCGAGCGCTCCCCTCAAGGAGCAGGGGCAGCTTTGCTCGCGGCGGCAGCGATTCAACAGAGCAGGCCCGGAACAATTCCTGCTTAGCCGGGCTTTGAGCACATTCCTGAGCCAGCACCAGCAGCAGCGAGTGAGGCAGCGGCACATGAAGGAGGCTGCGGCTCTGGCCAGGCTGGGGAGGGGTTCCTCTGTAAAAGAAGAACAGGGAGAGACAAACCAGAAAGGGCAGGAAAAAAAGAAAAAGCCAAGACAAACTAAACTTTTTTAAAAAAATAATCTGGATCCAGAGGGACTTCTGGCTGGAGAACTTCCTGGGGAGCAATCCTGCCCCTCTTGGAGGCAATGCCAGGGCAACTCCAGCTGAAACCTGCACACAAACACCACAAAGATTTCAGATATTTGCAGGAAGCATCCACTTAGCAACTGCTGCTTAATAATTTATTCCCTTTCCCATTAAATGGTACATTCAGTCCACAAGACTTCAACAGCTTTCTGGTAGTTTTATTTACAGTCTGCAGCGTGTTCTGTAAAACACAGGAGTGCACACAGACACACACGCACAAACATTTAAAGAAGTACAGTTTATTCCAAAGGAAGTCTACGCACTACTTTTTCCATAAAAATTATTAAAAATACTTTAGTTACTGTATTCTACCTAAACCAAGATACTTGAGAATTCTTCCACAAGTGATGCCCCCTCCCCACAAAGGGCACTCCGACAAGAAGAAATTCAGGAGACTGCATCACCAAATAAAATCCTAATGGCAACTGCTTCAATGCACCAGAAGAACAACGAATTCCCACTCTGCATCCAGCAATCCCTGCTCTGCAGCCTGTCTGCATCTGCTTTTGTAGGGCTTGTGGGGCTTTTGCATTCACTTCCTTCTCCAGGGCAGTTCCCACAAACAAAGAATGACTGAATTTCTGCAGACTGTCACTCGGCAATCCTGCATTTCACACATGCAAAGGGAAACACTTTCCTTTGAGCCCTTTATTTCAAGGAGTCTCTTTTTTACTGAGCATCCAGTGAGAACAGTGCCCAGTTGTGGCTGTTATTATTTCTCTGCTTTTGCTGCGTGGCAATATTGAGCTGGAGCTCTGCAGAACACCCACTGCAGCCCTTGTCTCACTGGGGCACACCGAATTGACAAAAAAAAGGCACAAAGATGAAACTCCTAAAGCAGCAGCAGCCCCAAGTCACTGAGCTGCTGCTTCCCACCACCAACACTCTGTGTCTCAGCAAACACTTCCAACGCACGAGCCAAGGCCACAGGGGAGTGAAAAGCCCAGAGCCTGCGGGCAGGACAAGCACTCCATTGATCAGTAACAAACCAACACAGCTCAGCTGGATGGTGCACTTAAGACTGGACCTGGAAGCATCAGGAAAAGCCATTGGAACACAAGCTCAGCAGCACAGAATCCATTTGGCACCAGCTGATGAGATGGGAGGCTCTGTGTGGGACACGTTGTGCATTCAGCTTCAACTATGCCACAGCTCCACAGCAGCGCTGAAAAACTTCTGCTTTTAACAGCTGGAGAGGATTTTCTCAATGGAAGTGAAGCTGTCATTAACAGAGGAACAGCACACGATGCACAACATAACCTGCAATAAAAAGCTTTTGCTTTCCAGCATGTAAGCATCCAGGTTACTGGACTTCAGCTCATGGAAACGAATCTGATGATAGATTTTTTTTTAATTTTTCTTGGAACTAAAAAAGTAAAATCCTCCATAAAAGGATAAAGCACAAAAATACTCTCTCAGTACGTCTCAGGAAGCCATTTAATACCTTCCATGTCCTAGGAACAACTAGGCAAAACACTTGGAAAGTGTGAGCAGTAGAAATGTTGACCATTGAATGTTTGGCAGCCGTGTGCTCCAGCCCCTGGGAGGGGCTTGTCCCCCACTCCACACCAGTCCTGCAGCTCCCCAGCTATTTCTTCTTCTTCTTCTTTGGGGGCTCATCCTCAGAGCTGCTGCTGCTGCTGCTGCTGGAGGAGCTCGGATCCGAGTCGAAGTCAGAGGAGGAGGAAGAGCTGCTGGAGGAGGAGGAGGGGGAGGAGGAGGAGTGTTGGGTGGAGTCGCGGGAGACAAGCACTCAAGGCATCATGTTCAGCAAGTCTCGATTTATTTTTCAAAACTACACTTACTTATAGTACCTTTAATTAGCTCATACATATTGCAAAAGTCGAGCTCCTCATTGGTGGGAGCTATTCCGTGGGATCTGCAAACACGGTGGTCTTATCTTCCTCTTCTTACTTTCTGTCTTCTTACTTATCTGAATGCACATTCTGTTATCTATGCAACCTCTTGCTCAAGGACTCAGTGTCTGCATCTTTACTAAGCCTGCTGTGTTATCATGACCTTTGCTTTTTAGCCATTCTTCAGAAAGACTCTCAACAGAGGAGGAGCTGTCCTCACTGTCGCTGTCCTCGGAGGAGGTAGAGGAGTCCTGGCTGTCAGAGGAGTCGCTGGCTGAGCTGTCACTGCTGCTGCTGCTGCTGGAACTGGTCACACTTTTGGACCTGGGAGAGAACAAAGAGCTGAGCACAGCCCTGCCAGAGCCCATGGCACCGTGTTCTCTGCTCTGCTGTAATTATCCAAAGATCAATTTGTTGCCTTGAAAATTTCCAGGCCTCACCACCTAAGATGAATTCCTGTGCCCTCCCTCCCTTTCCCACTCCTGGATGAGTGGATTTTGGCCATTTGAGCAACGGCAGAGTGGCCCCAGGGCATGACATAGGCCAGCAGGACTGCAGAGAGGGGCAGAGAGGGAAAGCTGGCCAGGATCTCATTCCCAGCCCTGAGCAGGGGCTTTACTGGCCTGACTGTCCTGTACTACCTGAGCTCTGGGGACAGTGAACCAGGCTCAGTCCCTGCCTCACCACTGCAGCAGGAATTCTGTCAGTTGTGACCAAACTTGTCCAGCGAACACATCCTACAAGCTCCTTCCTGGGCAGTTATTAATAAGGAAAACCAAGAGACTGTAAACAACCTTAAAGCAGGATACCAAGCTCCAGCCTTTTCTTTGAGAAGCAAATATGGCTAATTTGTGCCTGCTCAGAATCAGAAGGAGCAGCTGATCTCCTGGCAAGAGCCCAGGGTGGAGCACGCAGCAGAGCTGGGACACTGTGGTGGGGTCCTGCCACGTTCCTCACCATGGGGCTGCCGAGTCCCTGGGAAGTGCCCGTTCATTGGGTCACCCTGCTGCCAGCAGTTGTTTCCCACTCCACATTAATGTTTCATCTCCGGCATTTCAAATGCTTTGCATTTCGGTAGGAGCGGGGAGCCTGTCTCCCATGGCAACAGTGCCAGGAGTCCAGGACAGGAGAAGGAGCTGAATGGGAGCACAAACTGGAGAGGTTTCTCACCACAGCTCAGCTGATTGCTGTTACTGAAACCCAGTTCTTGCAGTAAATCAGTCCCAAGTGTTTGCTCCTCCATTCTGCCACAGCTCACCTCAAATACCACTGGATTTGGAGCCTTTCAGTGGCCAGGGCAGCTCCGGGTGCCCCAGGCAAGACCTTGGTGGAGACTTTCCCTTGTCAGCAGTTTGCCAGGGGACCCTCAGAACACCTATCCTGTTGTTTTCATCCATGGAACTAGTGGGATTCTCAACCCTGCAAGAGGCAGAAGCACCAGCAATCCTGGCCCTTCCTCACTAGGACTTTCAAAATAAGCCAAGGTCTTCTGTGTCTGTTCAAATTAGCTTTAAAGGCACTGATTTAACAGAGAGGGTATTCCCCCCCGCCTGAAATTCACTGGGAATTAGAAATGGACACAAAATAAAAATGAATGATTCCTACTCCTCCATCCCTTACTCTTCTCATCAGTCCACAACACTCGCCCCATGTGACAGAAAAGAGAAGGCACACTCAGGTTAGGGTTAAACTGTGTTTACGTTCTCTTTTCAGGCCAAACTAAGGAAGCACATCCAAAACCCCCGTGCTTCAGAGTTGGTGCATTTCCTCTTCAGGCCGCTGGAACTGGTAAATCTTATTCCCAGGTCTCACTGGGAACTCCTTTTATTTCTAGTTCACACTTACAAGTAGATAGATTGTGCAACAGGGTTGGAAAACTGCTCATACCTGGCCACAGCTTTCTCAGGAACTTCCAGAAGCGATGCCGATTGTTCCTGGCCTCTGATCCGGTTTGAAGCTTGAAGTAAATACAGGAATCCCAGCAAATATGAATCCTTCCACCGGGTCAATAAGGCATTACTGTGAACAAAAGGGGCAGCCAGCTGGAATCCCCACTGGGAATCTGTCTGGTCTCACCTTCAGGCAAATACGGCTCAGTATTTGCACTGAAAATGCTTGGAAGCAGAAATCCCAACTTGGAAAAGGAGCCACAAAGGAATAGCAAGATACTTTCCATTTTTTGAAGTGTCAGCTTCTGACACTTCACTCGTCTGTAACAACAGCTCATTTGTAGATCAGCTCTTCCTTTGACTCCAATCCAAAAAAATCTCATGTTCCCTTGAACTGTCCAGTCTCCTTCAAAGACTTAGGTTGATGTTTCTTGCAGTGACTGTGCTGATCCAAGGATCAGCTTTGTCTTCGATTCCTGCTCATCTGTGTGTCCCTGGTTTGACATTTTGACCGTTTCCTGCAAGTTCTCTCCTCTTTGTGTGGTTTGTGTGTGACCCAGATCATCAACAGCTGCAGTGGCCCCGAGCTGGCCCCGTCTGTCCTCAGCCCACTGCTTTCTAAAGACACCACCCATTTCCTGAGAGGACACCTGACACCCAAAGAGATAAACCTCTGGGATTCCCTGGGGGAGACATGGACCAGATCCAGGTAAGGACAGAGCTGCCATCTCCCCAGGCTCCCCACGCAGACAGGATGCTTGGATTCCCTGATGCTCCTGCTTCTTCTTTCAGGGGATGCCCTGAAAGACACATTCTTCGTGAATGTCACCTCATATTCCCACTTTCTGTCCTAGAGCCGAGTGGCCCCGAGACACGAACGTCCCCACCTACATCCCCAAATTCCACAACGGCTGGGAACCACCCACAGAAATCTTCCGTGGAGCTCCCTGGGAAATAGACATTGGACACTTGCAAGAGGAAGGTTAGTCCTGTGTCCCTGTCTCTTCACTCTCCCTCCCCCTTTTCCGGAGAAATGGAGCTGCAGGGGTAGTGGTGGCATGCAACAAGTAGTTGGCTCAAAACTCAGTTGGATCTGGTTGCCCCAGTTAAATACAGAAAGCAAATGAGGCTGGAAAAGGGCAGCAATAATGAGCCTCTCCCAATCCAAGGCAACAGCACCCTACAGCGTAACTGAGCTCCAGGGACACAGGCTTCCCTGGAGAACACCTTGACCAAAATCTGCCAGACCATGACTCATCTACCACTATCCCTCTCCTTTTCTCCGATCAGCTTTCCCCTTTCCTGGTAACACTGACTCCATGTCTGCCTTTCCAGCTCTCCTCAGCCAATGGATATCCTTACTGGAACTCCTCACTCAAGCGTGGCCAGACGGCTGAGCAGACACAGGTCGGGGATGCCTTCAAACAGAACATCACTCCACATGGAAATAGGTGATGGATCCGCACGCCCGGAGCTTTGGCTCCCGCCTCGGAACCTCATGAACGCACACGGACACGTACAGTGACACTGGGACGTTTGGGCATCCTGGAGACAACTCCCTGCCACTGTTAATAACCACCAAGGGAAGACAGATCAGCTGAGGGGTTATTCCCATAAGCACTGTCTGCTGTTTAACCCCCAGCAGCTCTGCAAGGAAAGGAATCGCAGGTGTTTTCCACGCAGGAGGCAAAAATATTGACTGACTTCATCAGTCCATCCATAGGTCTTGTTTCCCAACATCAGCCCAGCAAAGTGACCTTAAGGATCAGGTGCCAAAGATGCTGCACTGCGCTTTGGCTCTCCATGTGTGTAGAGACGCTGGAATCATGGAATCACAGAAGGGATTGGGTGGGAAGGGACCTTAAAGATTATCCCGTTCCAACCCCCTGCCATGGCCAGAGACACCTTTCACTATCCCAGGTTGCTTCAAGCTCTGTCCAGCCTGGCCTTGGACACTGCCAGGGATCCAGGGGCAGCCACAGCTTCTCTGGGCAACCTGTGCCAGGGCCTCAGCACCTTCACAGGGAAGGATTTCTTCCCAATATCCCATCTAAACCCACCCTCTGGCAGCGGGAAGCCATTCCTCCTTGTCCTTTCACTCCAGGCTCTTCAAGTCCCTCGCCAGCTCTCTTGGGGCGCCTTTAGGCACTGGAAAAGGCTCTAAGGGCTCTCCAGAGCCTCCTCTTCTCCAGGCTGAACATTCCCAGCCCTCCCAGCCCGTCTGTGTAATGCTCTAGCTCTTGGAGCACTTCCTGGCCCTTCCTGTCTGATATTGCGCTGGTTTATTAAAGGAAATTCTGACTCTTTCTGCTATCTCTGTGTATTTATCTCCAAAGGACTGTGAGTACGGAAGAGTCATCCCCTATGTTCCTCAGCTCTTCTTTGGGGAACTCACCTATAAATGGAACTGCAGAAATGGGGAGGGAGGAAAAGGAAACAGGATGTGAATCGAGCACCTGCATAGTGACCACAGATGTCCACTGCTAGACAGACACTGATGTCAGGCAGATCATGCCCTCCAAATAGTGCTCAGAAAGAGAACAAGTTTGGGATTCCTGAAACTGCTCTGAATTGGATTTGCTTAAACAGATGTCATTAGTAAAAGCAATCAAAGAAAGAGTTTTGATCCCTCTTCCAAGCTGATGCCACTTATCATGTATCTTCCCTGCATTCTTCTAGGGAAGCTGTTTTTGATGTTGTCCTGTCCTTCTTTTTATAAGGGAGCAAAAATACTTTGTTAAGTATTACTCTTTCAGTTTTGTTTCCTCTCCTCTTCTGAGATACAGTAAAGTGAACATTCAGCAGAATAGTTTTGTATTTTTTGAACACAATTCTTCTTTTATCCAACTGAGGCCCTTCTGTGATCATGAAAAAACAGAAACTGTTGTGAACTAGAGTTTACACTCATAAGAGGTTGACATGGGTCAGTTCTCCAAGGTTATTCTTAGTTCAACTGCTGTGTAAACTGTTGATGTCACTGACTGGAGGCTGCTCTTCAGGACATTATAGATATGATAATTATATGACAGAAAATGCAACATATAGTTGAATCTGACCTTCAAGTTCACTAGCTTAAAAAAGGAAAAAAATGTCTGTAAGAAATTTGCTGCTTTTCCCATTACTAAGATGTAATAGATGCCTTCAAGTTTATACTCAGTCGACAGCATATACACATGGACAGCAGTGCCCATCCATCTTCAAGCTAGGGTACATTTTAAGTGTCAATGATCATTGCCTCCAGAAAGCATTTTTGAGACAAAACAGGCAAAGTCTTTTGCATATCTAGACAATCATCCAATACTAGGATCTTCACTCTCACATAAACACTTCATGTTTTTCCACAGAGGAATCTGAGATAGATTTTTCTGAGAAATAACAAACCACCAAAAATTAATTAAATGACAAACAAGGGAAAAGCACCACTTCCTCACTCAGCACATTTTCCTTGATTTTCATTAAGCATTCAGATTTACAGATGCTGATATTGCCACAAGAGCAGTTTTTTTCTGGTTTAACTTCCTCTTCCAGTAGAGCGAGCACAGCTGCAAAATGCAAGCTCACTTCTAGGCTCTCTTACACATCACCAGTTTACCACATTCCAACCAGTCACAGCTGTGCAACACCCCGTCAGGGTACTGGGATTACTGCAGTGCCACAGACAGTTTAAGTGAGGCTCATGGAGCTGTACAATTTTAACTATGTTTTATATGTATAATTAAATGATGCATGACATGGAAATAAGCCAGCTGTACTGAAACTGAACAAACTAACTGCTCTGATGCAACAGTTAAGCATCTCATCAGTTCTAAAATGAAACAGGTTTAAAGCAAAAACAATATAGAGAACAGAATGCTTGACACTGTTAAATAGCATGGTCAAAGGATAATTTTTGAACATTAAGGAAATGCACTCACCCAGTCAAATTTTCAAAAGAATTCCTGGCACCAAAATGTTCTCTGTTTGCTTTTTCACCATGTTTTAAGAATAGATCACTCTGGGGGAAGAAAATCCTGTGTGCAAAACACTGCGTGAAACTAAACAATCCTTAAACATGGCTAATTTCCATGTGGAGCTGATGATTTAGCACTGTCATCCTTCAGCAGAGGAGAAAGAACTACCTGTCTTTAGTTTACTTAGGTAAGATGAAAAAAGTGAGGAGCGTGAATTTGATCTTGCTTCAATTTACTTCAGTGGAAAAACTCTTGCCATGACTTCAGTGAGAATGAGACTGCATCTTAATTCATTCTATATGGAGAAAAACAAATCAGCTGAGAATAATGCTTTTGTTTATTAGATGTAAATTACTACCATAGTCGTTTCTAACAGTGCTAAGTAAATCCTGCTTTAAAAGCCAAACGTTGCCTTCAGTCCTGCTTATTCCTCTGTACTGTGTCACAATGCAGGATTCCTGGTCCTCTGACCAAGTCACCGCTGTCACAGTAAGCATGGCTTGCTCTGGGGAATGGCCACATTCCCAGTAAGCATGGCTTGCTCTGGGGAATGGCCACATTCCCACACGGGAATGATAGATGTTTGTGGATGTCACTGGTGACAATGTCCAAATCTGGGCTAGGGCATGCCCCCCAGCCAAGAAACTAGGGTGCACACTTTTGTAATATAAATGCATTCACTGAGAACACAGACTGCACTTACTAAAATGTCCATGAAAAGCAGCCAAGTAAATCAAATCAATAGGGTTAAATTTGCAATTAGGATTCTCTCTTTCGGCAGGAAAATTTTAGGATAGCCACAAATTGAGAAAAATTTGCTTTTTTTTCTTCTTTTTCTCAGAAGGCAATCAACCTTCTGGTCTGGCTATTCTTTACTTCTCCCTATGAAGTAAAATCTAAAAAGACACACACACGATATTTATGGAAGGACCTCCCAATGAATTAGGAAAAATTATTACTCAGAAGATCAAACAGAAACAAGACTGTCTACACTGTATGAATTAAACATACATGAATTAGGACACTGAGCCTTCCATTCTTTAGTAACAGAACTGATGCTGTCCTGAAAATGACATTAATGAATTACACTGGTATATGAAAACCTTCTGCATCTGCTCTAGAGGTTGGAATGAGGATGTTAAATGAGGCAGCAGACAACAAGGACGTGCTGCTTAGGGAAGCTGAATATCACTTCTGTGCTTGTGGAGTTCTGCAGTTTGGATGAAGGTCACAGGTTATCTCCAGCTACATGAAAATGAGTGATAAATACACACTGTTGGTCTTAGACTGAAAGCAGTACTAGGCAAAGAGAGTCAAAATATGGAATATTACTCAAAATCATCCCCTGGTTTTCTAAAGATCATAATCTTCTATTAGAAGACAGTTTGTTACCTTCTCCTAATATTAAAGCTGTAATAGTAAAAGCACCTCAATCTTGTAGAAGTATCTAAGATACACAGAATAAGTAAGGTATATGCAGTGAGAGCACCCTAAAAACATCACAAGAGGAGTGACAATTTCTGGGATAGTAATGACATGAACGAGTATCTAAACGTTAAGTCTGAGTGAATAAGAGAATTTTTCAACTAATGGATCAGGGAAAATGTGAAAGGATGAGATATGTGATTAAAGATCATAGTGTATTCGGTTAACACAGGTGGAAAATATATGACTTTGATTCTGTACTACAACATATTTTAATTGATTTGTGTGTAGTTTTAGTTTTATACATGCACAATTTTTTAGAACACATCTTTAGACTGGGACAAACAATAAAGGAAATCCATTGTATGACTTTACATTGATCCCAACATCACTCACTGGAATATCTTAACATTTCCTGCACAGATTCCCATTCGTTAAGATGACAACCTTGAGAAGAAGGAAACCTATAACTGCCATTCAGAGAAGGTCTAAAATTTCAATTGCTGTTTGAACACAAAGGAGCTTTGACATGCTGTGGTTTATTGAAGCACTCCTGCAGTTATAGACACATCTTTAACCACCCTACCCCTCTCCCTCTTCCTCCATCCACCACTGATTGATGCAACTGGAAGCTTCAGTAACTGCAGAGCAAAGTCCCGCTTACTTCCAGCTCTCCTGCCCCAGCAAATGCTCAGCTCTTCTGGGAAGATGGAGCTATGCCATAAGCACATTGCACCTGAAAGGAGGTGAAACCTTCCCTTCAAAGACACATGTGACCAGGTTTTTGGAACTGCCTGATGTGGCCAGTTCTCATCTGTTTTCCATAAAGAAGGAAAAGAGCCCTGTATTCTCCTCTTCATGAGAGTTCAAGTATGAATTCCAAAGAACAGAGATGCCAGGACTTGTCAGTGACATGACTAACAATTTTATGAGAACTGGCAAAAAACCAGTTCATTTCTCCTACATCTTATTCTCAGAAACCTTGGAATTGTTTTGTTTGAAAGATTTGGGGGGAGGAAGGTGGACTTAATTCTCACAACTATATTAAATATTCAGTACATCTGATATTCTGTTGTCAACACGCAAAATATAGTTTAATTATGATAAGCCATACTGGAATCATTTACAATACATAAATGTGAAAAAACAGCATTAAATTATTTCTTGTTCCATGTGGAAAAATATACACCTTCCAACCCCCCAAGAAAGTAAGACAAGGCACAATAAATTCTGGTAATTCTCTTTCTTCTGACTTTTCAGTTCCATCACAGCTCTCAAAACTAAGATTTATGTGCTGTTTTGCATCTGTATCTGTTGTTGATTTTCCCCCCCTACAGGGATATAGGTGAATAAGTTTGGACAGGAAACGGTATCCCTCAAGCCAAACTGAAAGGTTTATAAAGTTGCTAATAAAAGTTTGGGTCAGGGCCTAAATATCAATCATCTGCTCACTGTCTTTTTAAACAAGCTCAGGCATTTTCCCAACTGTTCCCAGCAGGTCTCTGCCACTATTTTAAACTAAGATTTCAGCCATTTTTTTTCCCCTGTGTTGACCTCACTAATTTTTCTTTCTCCCCCTCTTTACCTGCCAAAGACATCCATCAGGATTTTGCCAAAGGCTATCTGCTTTTGAAGTTGAGAGGAATTCACTAATCGTGAGTGTCAAATCCACAGTAAATGCCATGGCCATATGGTATATGCTGCTTTTGGGAATTAGCTCAAAAGGCCTAGCTGTGAGAAGGCCGGCTGTATGTCAGGAGGGTTTTACTGCTAACTTTCATAACTCATGTCAGCTCTTTCAGTTTCTGTATGCATTGGCTTCAGGGAGTGCAACTGTTCCCTGAATTTATAAAAATGTTGTCAAGATCCCTTGATCTTGCTTCCTCTGTCTCTCTCGCACAAACACATCCAAACACATTTATATACACAGTGGAATAGCATGCACAGTGGCATGCAAATCTAGCAAAAGAGAAGCTTGTAAATAAATAGCATGTCATTCTGCTTACTCAATACATTTCTCTGGGTGTTAAACTCATGATAAACATATCATAAGCCCCGATGAAGGCTCTACAGCCTGTCCCATCACACCATCCTGAGTGTAACTCTGCAATGCATAGGAAGACATAAGTTTGAAAAACAGAGCAGAAATAGCTCCCCTAAGGGCAAGGTGCTGACATAGCTGAAACATAACTAACTGGAGAGCATTTGTTTTCACTAAAGAAGGAAGTGTCAGTGACACATCTCTGTGCCTGTGGAGGTGTACTGTACATTCAAAGCAAAAAGAAATCCACCTTCTTTAAAAAATTGGCCATTAATACATAAATATGTCTGTGTTGAAATCCCTCAGACGGTACCATTCTTAACAAGAACTACACACAAGACTAAGAAATTCTGCAGAGAATCACGCTTTTGTGATCCAAAGAGGCAAGGAGAAAGAAAACCACATATGAAGAGTTTAACATATCCACTTAGTGATAGAAAAAGAATTATTACAAAAATAAATGTCAGTCCCCTTGAAACACTTGAGTCAGCGCTCTCAACTTTCTCTGATGCTGTAGGAAGGTGTGAATGTCCTCCATGTGTCACATCATCCGCACCAGCCACACAGGAATGTCTCCAATGCACCTCAGAGCCTTTCAAGGACCACTCCCCTCTAATTTATGTAGAGTCTGTTAACATCCTCTTGGAGCAAACAGAAATAATACTTTTAAAAGACATTTATACTTCAGAAACATGTGCCCCGACACAACAAAAAACCCAGATTTTAATACTGCCCCGAGGCAGAATTCATCCATCTTTAAGGCTTCTATTATGTATTTCCTGGTTAGTAATACAAAAAGAACTGCTGGCAGTATCACATCGAAACGAAAGTGCCAGAATCAGAAAAACTACTGAAAAGTTTACCTTTATAGGAAAGCTTCAGTCTTGGGATATTTTGTTTTGACGTTCCAGTGACTGGAAGGAACAGCATCGCTAAAGACAGCAGGCTGCAGGCATGTGGCACTTGCAAAGCTCTCATTCTGCTCTCCTCTTCTGTATCTTCTTTTGTACTATGGTGAAATATCTCCCCACTTTTCAAACAATCCAAGTTTTATCTGGAAGAAAAAAAGAAAACATCTGTAGATCTGCTTTACTGCATAAGCAACAATTCTGTAAGCAAGCCAGACCTATTTCTAAAGAGCACCTCAGTTAATTTCTTTGCTACGAAAGTATTTTTCCTCTAGTACAAGTAAATAGTTTTGTTTCTTTAATACTAAATTTACACATTTTGACATTGGAAAAATATGTACTTTTCAGACACCAATGTCTAGCCTAGCTAACGTTTAAGCACAAATTAAATTAATGCAGTATCCATAAAAAGAACATTTGACATTCAAAAGTGACCATGCAACTTGATAGTTAATACCAGTCCATTGGATATCTTACATGTTTTATAACTCTTTTTGTCTCAGTACAACAGCTATTGTGTGTTTATGCTATGACTAGAATGAACTGTAATGTCTCAGATGCCATGGGGGTACAAGCTGAGTTAACAGTGAGTACTTACCCATCAAAAACTAAACTAAGAAAACTGGAAAGAGCAAGCAGTTGTGTTTAGTTTTAATAGAGAAAAAAGTCAAAGCGGATGATGGATTTAAAAGTGCTTTCAGTATGATATTTCCAGCAGAACAACTGCCTCAACTCATCCACCAAAATGTCCTATAAACTTTAATGAGTGTTTCAGGCTGGGGTCAATAGGCTGATAGGGGATTTTGTTAGCACAGTGTGCAACTAAGCCAGCTTTGCAACACTTTTCACTTAGTAAGAATCATTCATATTCCATAAATCTTGAAGTGTTTTACAACTGAAAGCAATTATCACTGCCCTTATTTTCCCTATGCAAAAACGGAACCATAAAGCTGCAGTGAACCTATTTCCTCAAGGTCACACAGCAAGCACAGTAGTTGAAAAGAAAACAGCAACAGCAGTCCTGCTGTCCTTTGTGCCCAGCTATCAAGGATCCCTTTTGCCCAATAACTCGACTTTTGCACACGAAATTATTTGAAATGGCATCTTGAGTTCTGAAGGCAAAACTTCATGGTTAATAAATCACAGAGATCAGAGTATGAAAATATTTGTGAGACCAGATCCTTCCCCCTGCAAGTGCCTGATGCTAGAGGTCAAGGGAGATGGCTGGTGAAATGACAAATGTCAGTGTTTGAGTAATGCTGTAAAACCAAGGAGTAAGGAAATGTTATGGTTAGTCAAGAGATTAATGGCTCATGATGTGCCATGAAAATTCTTTTCTGAAAGGTACTGGAGCTGCCTGATTAAAAGAGCAATCCTAGTGCCCACATCAGCCAGCACTTGCACAGACACCAAAGGAGAGGTTCCTTGCAAGTCCATGAGAGATGCAGCACAGCTTGTGGCCCCTGAGCCTTTCCACCGGTCTGTTATTTGAACTCCTGCAGCACTGGGTCTTGCAATTCTGTGAGCTACAGCAGCACCCAGAACCAATTCGGCACCTCCTGATACAGGCAGTTCATCCTTCCTGGCATGAAAGGATGGAAACAGAATCCCTTCCGTTCTCTCTGACACAGGAAATCTTTCTCAGATGAAACTTGGGCTTTCTGAGCCTCCAGACTTTCGCTCAATAGCAAAAGACAAGGAAGTGTGCAAGAAGAGCATGATGGTGAAAAAGAGGGAAACAATTCGTAAAATCCCCAAAGCATAATTCCTATTGCAGAACACTAAGCTTCTTCCTTCTCAGTCCCCTCTTCAACACTCATATTCAGTGTCTGAATGCACTACTCTTGGCCAAGTGTGAGTACATGTTCACGAAACGACATGGAGAGAAAACAGACAAACATGAAATGCCTGTTTCATCTTTCTCTTCCCTTTATTACAGTATCAGATCCTAAAGGAACACCCTTACTTCTTCTGCGCCAACACATCTATCTGAGGGTGGACCACGAAGGACTAAAGTGGATTAGACTATCCCAGGGTTAAATCGCCTTGAAGAAATTTATTTAGAGGTGAAAAAGGGGAAAAGAAGGAGAGGGGAGGAGGGGGAAGAATATATGAAGATGAGACACCAGCCCTGTTCATCTTCAGCAGGATGATAGTGACAAACCATACTTCAAAAAGAAGCAATTAAGAGGGAGCCAGTCTCACTGCAAGTATGTTTAGAAGTCACGGCCTGAAGGTCTGGGCCTCAGCCAACAGGGAACTCACCAAAGGATATGGGGCTCATTTTCTTGAGGCAAATTACTGTGAAGAATCAGGACTAAATTTGACTAAAAAAACAGTTGCATCAATGCACTGTCATTTGCTGAATTGATTGAGAATCAGCACCAAACTCGGCCCTTCGGCCATAGCTCACAACCTCACTTTTTCATGTAGGCTTTTTTTGCTAATAGGAACCTTCCTTTTTTCTTGGTTGGGTTTTTTTTCCCCTTTCCCCTTTTATTTGAATAATGTCTGTGAAAAACCATTTGCTTTCACGAGGCGGTTAGTTTATACTGGAGGCAGCAGCTCTGTGAGCTCGAGCCAACCCTGTCCTGTCTTTAGATTCATTGCAATCTGGCCACATTGTCACATATATTTTTAGTTTATGATGATCCTCTAATACAATTCCAGCTTCCACACAGAGTCCTTCCAACAGTCTAGCTCAGGTTAATGAACTTCAGGCCACTTCTCTTCTGCAGGAATTTCGAGGCCCAGGGGGTGGCTGTGCCCAAGAGATTTGCCAAAATCCGCTACGATTTCACCGCGCGAAACGCCAGTGAGCTCTCGGTGCTGAAGGATGAAATCCTGGAGGTACGTGACCGCTCCTGGAAAAGGTGTGTCCCCCAGGGGCAGGAGAGAGCTCGGGATAGCAACAAGCACCAACTCCATTTTCCCTGGTGGTATCTCAGCAGTGACACAAAGCTTTGCTCAAACCCAAAGCTGGAGCAGGCTGCCTGTGCTGTGTTGTGTCATTTCCTCAGCTCAAAGACATCGGTCCCATTTTAACCACAGTGAGGAGGGAGGACAACAACTCGCTCTAGAGCCCTGCTCATCCCCCGCTGGGTCGGTTCCTTATCACCACTTCCTCCTCCACGAGGATTTGTTTTCTCTGAAAAGCACCTTTCTCATAACCTTTCTCTTACTGCAGCACTGTTGGCAGCTGGACAAGGTGGGACGTGACTTGGGCTGACACTGATCTGTGACCTGAGGAAAAGGTTTCTCTGCAAAATGTGGCTTTTTATTTATTTAATTATTTATTTTAATGCAAAAAGACATCAGAAACTCAGTCATTAGGAAAAAAAGGTCTGGAGAAACAGGGACATTATGTAGGAACTATGAGTTCTTCAGCACGCAGAGGTGCTCTCCTGTTCATCCTTACGATACATTCTGATGCTTTCCAGGAAAAGTTTCAGTCCTGGATTGCATCTGAGAGCAACAGATCTGATTAGAGCTCCTGGCCTCAGTGATGTCCTTCTGGCAACTTCACCTTTTGGATGGTTCGGCCCCGCTATATCCTGGTTGTTTATGCCTGAAATCCCATTTTCCCACAGCAGATTTATTTTTGTCCCTCTCTCAGGTGTTGGAAGATAATAAGCAGTGGTGGAAGTTGCTCAACCGGAGTGGGCAGGCCGGTTCTGTTCCGTACAATATCCTGGATGTGGTGAAACTGGAAGAGCTCAAACAGGTCTGTAGTTAGGTAATACCTGACTGGTATCAGCTGCAGGGCACAATCTGCCTCTGGGAATAATGTTGTCATTAGACCTCCCTGATTTCTTAGGATACTATGCACCAATCAGGACAGACCTTCAGAAGCAGACAAAGCCAGGAGATTCCTGAGTCTCCTATGATAAAATTCACATTTTGCTACGATCGTCTTCCCAAATAAGGCCTATCCTTCCTATTTGTGCACCAGCCTCCTGCTTTCCATATTTTTCCACATCAAGATTTTTCTTGGGGGTTAAATTAAAGATGGACACTTCCCTCAGCCAGTTCAGTTCAGCACCAGGAACACGTTACTGGAGTGGAGGCAGATGGAAACACCATCTAAGTGAGAATTAACTGAATACTGCAACTTGCACTGCAGAAATGTGGAGCTGGAGTGTTCTAAACACCCTAGGGAAGCATGGAATTGCTTCCCCATTTTGGTATTGCAGCGTTTGGGCAAAGCCTAAGGCGGCCCAGCAGGCTTCTGGATAAATCCCTGCTAGTTTAATCAAAACGTCAAAAAACTTTCCAGTCCGCTCCAGGCCCTTGGCAGTGGTCCCGCTTCACATCCCAGCTACGGAGCAGTGAGGCTCTGCCTTCCAATGAGATCGAACACGTTTGGCACAACTAGGAATTCCCTTGCGCAAACTTCAGACTTTGCTTTGGGTTCTTCATTCCCAGAAATTAACTTCTTCCATGCAGCTCCACCTGAGGTCTCCCCAGCCCCACATCAGCACAAGGAGAACACGGCAGTTTGTCCCTCCGTGGGTGTGAGGCAGAAAGCTTAAGAAAATTAAAAACGACCAAAAAAAATTCTTACTTTTCTTTCCCTTTCTAACCAGTCTAACCAGAGGTACAAAGGAGACCTGAGCCCCAGGGGCCATGGCCCATCCAGCCCAACCCACAAGCTGCCTGCCAGCTACGCCGGGGATAAGTGGGGCAGTGAGATGTTGTCGCGCCACTCCGCACAGGACGCCAAAGAACGCACGTGTGTGTCCCACTCTGGGCTCCCCTGGGTTTGGGCGCTCGGGGGACCAGACCTGCCCAAGGGGCTCCCCTGCACCTTTTACTGATCACAGCAATGGAGCAGCACTGTGTCTGGAGGCCATTCCAGGCAGGACAAGAGCCAAGAGAGCAGCCCTGGGGCTTGTGACACCGCCGGGGCTCTCGGGCGGCCCGGGCCGAGCAGGGCAATAAGTGATCACCCCATGCCTCCTTCCTCCAGTTCTAACTTCCTCCTCCTCCTCCCAAGGAGAGAGTTTCCTTTCTCTTCCAAAATGTTTAAGTGTGTCTAAGGAACAGCTCAGGCCAATCCCTTTCTCTCACTTCCTTTTGCTCATCTCCCGGCACACACACAGTGCCCGCCTGGCCGCTTCCTTCACGTGGTTCCACAGAATTCCCGGCCAAACAGGAGATCCGCATCACTCCCTCACCCTGCACGTGCTGTGGGGCTCACAGAGCAGGAGAGAGATCAGGGGCCCTGCTCACCTCACCCCTTATCCCACCCTGTCCACTCCTGGAAGCAGGAGCCCTTCTGGGACGACAGGAAGCCCCACAATACAAGGACACAAATCTGTTCGTATCACTGAGTTATTCTCCACAGTCTTCAGGAGTTTCATGGGGAAAGCGATACTGGATGAAGAGTCACTGGAGTTTTCACAGAAGCACAGGATGCCCTGGGCTGGAAGGGACCTTCAAGCTCATCCCATCATGAGTGTGTTGCTCATTCCCAGTTTGTGCTTCCTGCCGCTTCTGTTCTGTTGCGGAGCAAAACCTGGAGCTCTGCGATCAGCAAATTAGTGACTAGAAGCAGCAGAGAGGACTGAAAAGGTCTCAATTCCAAACCTCCAATTGTAGATTCTCACAGAACTGTGCTTCCACATCAGGCAACAGCCAAGGGGTGATGGGAGCAAAATAAATGGCAACACAGGGGCACAGGAAAATGGGAATCACTTTTCTGGGCTGAATTTAAATAAGAATGTTGAGCCACATCCCCATTTGCCTTACAGTTTCCCCACAAACATTTAATGGCATTTTTGACTGAAGACTTGCTTTCATTCCCTACTTGTTTCTACAGAACTTATTCACCAAACGGATGAGCTGAACGACGAGCTGCTAAAGAAGATCACAAACAATAAAATTCAGCCTCCCCACAGGAATTTCAAAGTGGAAAAGCCTCAGCAAGTTTTCGTGCCCCTCACCTTTGAATCCAGCACTGAAGAAGTCAAAGCCTGGCTGGAGGCCAAGTCATTCAGCAAAGAGTAAGATTTGCCCTATTGCCACATGCAATGCTCGTCCTTCCCTGGAGAAGGAGCGGGGGAGGCCACCGGCACCATCTCACCTGGGACAAGCCACTTGGATTTACTTACAGAGCCTGTGTTGCAAATTAGATTTCAACCCTGTTCAATCCAGGCTCTATAACCAGAATGTTCAGAGCCCAAAGTCACTCCCTTTCTCTGGTATAAATATTTTCTTGGAGATAAACAGTTAACTAACTAAATCCAAGGCCTGAAATGCTACTGGAATTGCAGCTGCCACCTTGGAACAGCCCCAGGGCCCCGTGATATGGTCCCACTGCAGCTCCTGGCCTCCCATCTCCAACTCCTCACCTCTGGCACGAGGCCACGTGCAGCACAATCGTCACCTCCCTACTTTGTGTCTCCCCAGGACCGTGGAACACCTGGGCATCCTCACCGGAGCTCAGCTCTTCTCCCTCAACAGAGAGGAGCTGAAGAAGGTGTGCGGTGATGAGGGAAACAGAGTCTACAGCAAGATCACAGTGGAGAAAAACCAGCTGGAGGTAAGCATTTTTCTGGATAATTCCTGCTGGAATGGGGGCTGTACCAGCAGCGTCAGATAGCTCATTAAACAGGCATTTTAAAAAATACAATTGTGGGGAAAAAAAATGCAACCAAACCTACACCAGCAATAAAACACACGTAAAAATTCCGAAGTGTCTTTTGAGCAAATCTGTAAGATCCCCCTGTTTCCACTAATTAATCTGCTTTTTACTGATATCACTTATCTCTTTGAAACTAGCTCTACTTTTACAGCATTAATTAAATACTGTCACTTAACTGCAGCTTGAAGTTCAAATCCAAACTGCCTGTTTTGTTTCCATTCCAGAAAAGCAGAGGGGAGTCGGAGCTCCAAGAAATCACGAAGCGCCGCCAGGAAAGGATTGATTCTGCAAATTAAAGTCTCTCTGCTTTATTTCAGCTCTTAGCCCTAAGTAGTGCAGAAAAAAAGGGAATGAAAGCAATGATTCCTGGCCCAGGCCAGATGCAGCAGAGCTCCCCTTGGGGTCCAGCTGCCATCAGAGTGACAATTCCTTGAACACTGTTGGGAAGGGTTGACAATAAGACCATGTCCCACTGGGAAAGGTGTTTTAATTTTGCATGAAGTATTTTTTTTATAACTATATATTTTATACTGAAATTTTCCGTGCATGCGATCAGAGCAGGATTCACACGGGGCTGGATGTACAAGGGCTGGCTTCAAGCAAAAAAAGACCCCCAAAGCTTTTCTCCGAGGGCTGTCCCCTGCTCCCCACTCTCCCCTGGCAGAGCAGGCGTGGCACACAGCACAAGAGAGGCCAGCCTCAAGGCTTGGAGCCTGGACCAGAGGAATAAGGCTTTAGAACCCTGCAATGGTTTGGGTTTAAGGAAAGGACATTAAAGCTCATCCCATTCCACCCCCCTGCCATGGGCAGGAATGCCTGTCACAAGCCCAAGTTGTTCCAAATCTTGTCCAACCTGGCCTCGGACACTTCCAGGAATGGTGAGTCATGACCTCTCTGGGCAACCTAACCCTTTCTATTTCCATTTCCATTTCCTCCTCAGTGCAGGTGTCCCCTGCAGCCCACGAGCACAGGGCCGGTGACAACTGCCTGTCCTTGTCCTGTCCCCCTGTGCCCCCTCGTTGGACAAGGCTAGAATGGCAACACACATTCCCAAAGTCTGGCTGCTTCCTTAAATCCATGGACCAGCTAGTGCTATCTCTGAACAGCTGAAATGAGCTTTCAGTGCCTAGAAATGAGCAGGAGTGACAAACAAAGGGATTTGAATCTGGAAATAGGTGAGTTCCACCCGCCCACCGCTGCTGATGCAGAGGCTGGGGCTCGGGGCAGCTGTGCAGCCCTTCCCTGGGGCACGGATCCTGCACTGGAATGTTGTGGTGGTGTTGCCAAACCGGGCCTCAAACCAGGAGAAGATAAGCCCTGACCGTTTGCTCCCGACCCAGGCACACCCACAGCCCTTCCCAGGGTGTTGGTCACTTGTCCCCATCTTCACATTTTCACTGCAAAAAGTCAGCTGAAATGATTCCCAAATAGCTGAAACCCCAAAGCACACTGGGAAAGGCAGGTTTAACACAAATTAAATGGCCACAAGAAAAAAACCCCTCTAATTTAGCACAGGGTGTTGCTCTTTACTTCCCGTTTTCCTTCATAAAGTTATGTGCATTTGTATATAGCAATCTGTAAATAGGGGTGAGGAAAATCCCTCTCCCTAGAAGCAGAATTAAGTGATTATGCTTCCAAAATTTACTCACCATTTCAAAACTCAAGCAAGCAGCGTAGTTCCTGTCCACAGCAAGTTTGGCACATTGCATTTCTAGCTCTGTTTGACTGACAGACCAATCTGATTGCAAAGCAGTGAAGCACACAGAGCTCCAGAGCTGCCCACAGCCCAGGGACAGCTGGGTTTTCTCTCTCAGCACATGCTGAGTCTTTGTCCAAATTTGTGCCTGTCATTGCACATTTAATGGAAAAAGCTTTAAAACAGCATCTGGGGAGCTCATGTCTAAAACTGAGAACACCAGTGCACCTTAGTTTTGGCTTCATTCTTAAGCGTCTCCAATGGATAATCTGTTTTCTTCATTTGAAACAGGACACTGCTCTCACCAGCAGAATTAGGGTGCAGGCAGGGGAGGATCCTGGGTTTAGTCACAGCCCTGCTAGGATCTGAGAAGGGCACTCACCTTGTCAGGGAGGGATGAAGAGGACAATCCTCCTGAGAAGCCCTGGCTCCGGATTAGGGTGGAGATGGGAGGCAGGATGGCAAGCACGGGAGGCGAAAAAGTTTCTAAAATGAAAATAAAAACGAATGTTGAGCTAGGAAACACACCATCTTCTAGTCCTGGGGTGTAGAGGAAAGCAAATCACAGGGAATTACGGTTATCTGGGATTTTAACAGGAGTGTACATGACAGCTCTGTAAAGCCGGGAGCCACAGGAGCACTTCCTAAAACAAATAGCTCAGTAGACCTTATTGCAGAGGCCACTTTTACAAATTTCCACGCGACTGAGCTGTGCATCTGTTCTGTTTGTACTGCCTGCAGACACTGCTATAAAGTACTGTACATTGATGTAACTGAGCGAAGGAGACAATGATATAACCATGCACTGTACAAGATTTATTAAAATAGTTAAGTTATAACTCCATCTCCGTCTCTTTCACTGGGTTTTCATAATGGTTTGTCACTGAGAGTCTCAGAAACTCAGCAGAATGTCTGAAACCACACATTTCCTTTTGGGTTTGGGGACTGACATTCAACAGGAAGGATGTTACGGCCTGGATAGCTGTGTCTTAAGAATAGGGGCAAAGCATGAGAAGGCTGCACAAAAGCACATTCTTGCCTCTCTGGAAGGGGAACGACTGTGGCAGCTGTCCCAAGTGGAACCATACAGAAAGAGGGAACAGCATAACCCCATGACTAGGAGCCTGTTACACGGATTCTCCAACATTTCCAGCCAAGAGCCATCCTGTTTCCAGAAGCAAAAGTTTGTCTTCTCTTTTCCTTAACAATTAAATTACCCAGCTGAAATAACTGGTAATTCCTTCTGTAGATGTTTTGGAGAGTACAATTTCCAAGTGGGCCCACACTAACAAGATCACCTCTTTTACAGCCTAAATAAAGTTCAGGCGAACCACGAGCCCAAAACACCTGCCTTACTGGGCCGAGGGCTCTCTCAGCGCCTGGAGCTGCACTCGATAAACCATTTCGAACCTTGCCACAACGGCGGGGAAGGGAGCCCAGAGCGCTCAGCTCCTGCAGCGGGGCACCACCGACGCGGCCCCGAGCCTTCCCTCACGGCCGCCTCCCTCAGGGGCTGCCCGCCGCCACCTTGCGGCACCGGCCGCGCCCGGGCCCCGCGCGGCCACGAGGGACGGGTGGCTCAGGGGCGGGTCGGGCGCCGTACCGGCCGCGGGGACGGCTGCCGGGGGTTCTGGCGACACGGAGACTCCGGGGACAGGAGGTTCCGGGCCCGAGAGATCTCGGGGCCAGGAGACTCCCCCGATACGCTCCGTCGGGGACGATGGCGGCGTCACGGTCGCCAAGGCGAACCCCCGCCCGGCCCTCACGAACCAGCCAATCAGAATCGCTCTCCCTCCCGCTGCCCCGCCTCGGCTCCTCCCGCGGCCTCGTCCGACTCCTGTCCGCGCTCCTGATTGGCCGCTGCCGCCCAGCCAGGCTGGGATTGGCGGCGGGCGGCGGGAGCGCGCGGGCCGGTGCCCTTCGGGCACGTACCGTCCCTCCTGGGCGCGCGAGTCCCCCGGAGCCGCGGACGTGTCGGTGTCCCCCGTGAAGCGGCAGAAGGTGGAGTCGGCGCTGGACCAGCTCAAGCACCACACCACGGTGGTGGCCGACACCGGGGACTTCAACGGTGAGAAGCGGCATGAGGGGATCCTGTCTCCGCAGCTTCTGCTTAGCCCCCTCTCCCGCCCCTCTTCACGGAGAGTGGGCGAGCCCGGCCGAAGGGGCGCGCGCTGCGGGGACCGACCCACCCTGGGGCCGGAGGGGGGGCGAGCGGGACGGCGCTCGGTGGCGGCGCTGGGTCTCCATCCCAGGGCAGACCCCGCCGTGATTTCTCCCAGTTTGCCCTCGAGTGTGCCCTGACCACTCCGTTCAGCTCTGCGTGCTGTCAAGGAGAAGTGCCAGACTAAAGCCAGGCTCTGCTGTTCTAATTAATTTTGGGTTTTCTTCCAGTGGGCTGTCTAGATCTGGGACTTGTTTGGGGTTTTTCAGACTCACGCTTGAACGGGGCTTGGAGCAGCCTGGCCCAGTGGAAGCGAGTGGAACTGGATGAGCTTCAAGACTCCTTCCAACCCAAACCATTCCAGGATTCCATGATATGCTTAAAAACTGATTTGGGGTTGGAGAGAAAGAAGGGAAATGATGCTTTTTATTTGTTTTACTTGAGCTGTACATTGATCTTCTCCCTTTTTGCATTTCCAGGATGCAGAAAGTGAGAAGGAACTTGAGGAGATGTGCTCGGTCCAAGAGAAATAATTTTGAAAAAACTCATCTCACTGGATACTGCAGCAACAGTAAAATCCCAAATGGATTTCATGATCCTGACAATTCTGAGTGCACTTCAGGGATAAGGCACAAGATCTTACAGAAAAACAGATGCAGCAGCACACATCCAGGAAAACATCTTGGAATTAATGGCATAAAATCGTGGTTTATTTTCCTGCATCTGTTTGATTTTAGGATCCCTAAAAATGTTACATTCCTAGCATCAGGGGTCAGGGGGTAATTTAGAGGTAGTTGGTGATAAATATTTTTGGTTATATGTAGGGCAGATATTTATGCCTTACATAACTCTGTAATATAAATATGTATTATATATTAGGGCATATAGCTATCTATTTATATATAACCTATTTTTTATGTGTGCCCAGATATAGTTTATATCAGACACTGTGCCTGTCTGAAGGCCTTGCTACTGCGCTCCTAACTCATTCCTGAGGAAAACATCAGGCAAAAGTTGTTAGGTTTAACTGGTTCCTCTTTTCCTTAATAATTATTTTACTCAGTTGGAATAACTGATAACAGCTGTTAGAGATGTGCAGTTGCCAGTGGGACCAAGGCACTTTTTTGCACAACGCAGAGTGGCGTTTAAGGTAGTCAGTAGTCAGAGAAGTGAGGATTAGGATTTTGAATGCTCTTGGGCAACAAGGCTGGCCAGAGATCCCTCCTAACTCACTGTGGGACAGCAAAAACCCCACAGCCAAGGGTAACCAGGGATTGTGGGGATGGAGAATTTAATGGCATCAGGTGGCAGCAGTGCCAGTTCAACTGATAAAAAAGTAAATCCACGCCTGCTCTAGAGGAGTATTGTTCCTGGACGTGTGTAAATACAGGGACACCTCTTTACTCTCAACTGAGGGAGGTTTGTGGTTGTGGTGCCAGTTCACCCTTGAGAGTTCCAGGCTTTATTTCAGCTCCCCTGGCCGGGCCTGATGTGCAGCAGTGGTGCGAGGGCCGGAGCCGTTCGCTGGCTCTGGGAACGCAGATGCCATCATGGCCCAGTGGGGGGGGGGGAGCTTAGGCTGTGGTGGCAACCTCAGAAAGGGATCAGATGGCTCCTGGAACTGCCCAGAGTGCAGGAAGGGAGGGGGAAGTGAACTGGTCCCACAGACCCCTGCTGGGCTATGGTTCTGGGCCAGGCCCATCAGAAAAGTGGCAGCAGCAGTGGCACCTCAGTTGTTACTGTCCTTGGAGCTCTCAGGATCAGGATGAAATCATGTTCATGCACTACTGGGAAAGCAGGGAGCAGGATCAGTGCTCTAACTCTCTACACTCTCTCTCCAGGAGTGCCTTGGGTCACGGCAATTTAATGTGTGGAATAGTTTCCTGTGCCTGCCTGGGCAGCTGCAGTTATTGCACAGGCATTCAGGGCTGACAGTTCCCTGCAGGGAGAGCTCAGCACATGTGCCCAGAGGCAATCCCAGCATCTGCAAGAAAGAAAGAAGCAGCAAAAGGTGATTGCTTCTCTTTCAAAGTTATTTCAAGTGCTCACACCCAAACCAACCTTTGCTCTTGATTCTGGCCAGGTGCATGGTGAGCAGTGGGCACAGGTCATGTCATCCATGCTGGTGTGAGTGATGCTTTCTGGGGGAAAGCAGCTGATCTCCAAAGTTCCCTTCCTGCCCTGTGCCTGACCTGCACAGGAGAAAACCTCTTCCAGGAAGGGATTGTGCTTCCTCTAATCCCATTTGCCCAGTCTGTTCCATGGGGATATTGCCAGCCTGGGGCAGCAGAGGCACACGCAGCTCTCAGCACTCTCTGCTCCAAGCACAGCTCTGGGCTCCTTTGCACACTGCCTCTGCCATGGGGGTTTTCTCCAGGAGAAGCCAAGGAATTGCTCATGGAAGGGTGCAGATTAAGTTATCCCAAAGGGAAGCAAAGAATAAATATCTCATTTTTCCATCAAAATGCTCATGCTCTTTCCTACAGATTATTTCAAGTTTTTCCCACAAGCTTTGCACTACCCATCATCCCATTTTTACCCCCAAAAGTAATTTTCTCTGTCCTCCAGAATGTCTCAGTGTCTATCCCCAAAATTTTCACTGTGTCTCTGCAAGTGACTACCTCAGTTTACCTCATGCTGTTCATTCTCTTCCCTGGGGATTGCTTCAGATTTTCCCTCCAAGCTGTCCCTGTCTGTGCACTTCTGATTTCTTCTTTTTTACAAGAAAGTATTCATTCACTACTCTGGAGATTAGCTCCAGTTTTACCCCCCCAAAATTGCCCTAACATTCACTAGTCATTGCCTGATTTTTACCTCACTATGTTCATTCTCTCCCCCTAGAGATAACCTCAGGTTTTACCCCCAGTATTTTCCCTACCTGCCCACTAACTATTTACTCTTTTTGACCTATAAATATTCTCTTTCTATCCTGGAGATTTCATCAAGTTTTACCCTGAAATATTTCACTATCTTTCCAGTACTGTCTCACTTTACCTCAGGATATACGCTCTCCCTGCCACACATCACCCCAGCTTTCACCTCCAAAATTATTGCTACTTGTCCACTACTTATTACCTGATATTCACCTCAGTATGTCCATTCTCTGCCCAACAGGTCATTTTAATTTCTACCCCCCAAAACTTGTCCAACCTGTCACCTAGTGACTGCCTCAGTTTACCTCAAAAATGTTGTCTCCCCTAGAGATTACCTCAGACTTGACCCCCACATTTTTTCCCTGTCTGCAAGTTACTACCTCCATTTAACTTCAGTATGTTCATTCTCTGGACTACAGACTCAAGTTTACTCTCAATCTCCCTGCCTCTCCAACACTGATTACTTCCTTTTTACCTCAAAAGATTCATTTATTTTCTACCATGGAGGTTACATCAAGTTTCACCCCCAGAATTTACTAATACTTCCACAACTGATTCACTCAGTTTACCTCAACAAGTGTTCATTCCCTCACCTAGAGGTGACCTTGTATTTTACCCCCAAAGGTTTCCCTACCTGTGCACAACTGATTGCTATAGTTTACTTCAAAATCTTCATGCTCTCCATTACAGGTCACCTCAAGTTCACTTCAAAAGTTTTCCCTACCATTTCCATTAGTGATTATCTCAATTTTTACCTCCAATAAGTCATTCTCTACCTACAGACACTGGATAGTAAATCATACAAAGATCTAAAACACTGCACAAGAAACAGCAGAAAGTTTTCCATGAATAACACAAGTTCCTTTTTTCCCCTCCTCCGCCTAGGACTGCTACCAGGAGACAGGAGAGCTGTTATCAACACTCAAACCTCCCAAGCGTTGTTATTGCTCAGAGAGCTGCGCTGGCACTGAGCTACTCCCATGCGCCTGCAGGGCTCTGGGGAGGGGCAAGACGACCTCCCACTCCTGCCTGGAGAAATTTCAATGCCCTAAAAAGTCATTTCCCTTCTCTCTCTCTGACCCACGGCCAAAGCAGCTGTGTAGAACAACATGGACTACTCATGGAAGGGATGATTCAGTTGTGGGAAAAACGCTAAAGAAGGCCTATCACCCCAAATTTCAGGGTGAAAACACACTGCTTGTTAAGAGGAGCACACAAACTCATTGAAACCAGAGAGGAAACTGCACACCAGGAAAAGAGCTGAAAGATAGGCCCTGCCTTGATTGATAATTCCAAAGGAAATTCCCCACAGATCATAGGCAATTACCTATAATTTTACCTCCCTAATCACTGGATTTCTGACTTGGGTTGCTGTGGAAGTGTTTCACAGATGCCTTGAGGGGTCAGGGGCTTGGCTGGATTCTTTGTGGTTAGTCCTGACAGGCCCAGGCCAAACCCACCCACCTGCATTGCTGCTCCACCCCAAATTTGCATGAAATACTGAGAACAGGTTATAAATACTCCCCTTCCCTGTCCTTCCTGACACATCCATGGAGCAAATGTACTCTATCCATTGTTCCCAAGAGCACCTCTCCAGCCCAAATCCCAGTTTTCACCAACACAAACCAAACAGACCTAAGACAATTATTCCATCAGTGCCTGCAATTCTCAGCTCCCTGTTCCCTGCCACTCACACAGCAATCTCACCTCAGCCCAGAGACTCCCTGTCCCCAAAGGGAAACACAACCTGATAGGGCACAGCTCTGGCACCACATTTCCCCTTGTTCCTGAAAAGCCCTAGGTAAATCCAGTCCCTCAGACCTTGCATCCCTGAACACCAGGAGAGCTGGAGTTTTACCCAGATCCCAGTGCCCTGCACAGCTGCGCTGACACGAGCACAGGCCGATCGCTCCGCCCAGCACCATCCCTCATTCTCCTCCCCCGGCTCCCCAAGTGTCCCCAAACCACCCCGTGTCCGTGCCGGGGCCAGGGCCTGCCCCGACCAGAGGCTGTCACCCAGCCTTGCACCTGCTCCCACCCCTGGGAGAGCTGGGAATGCACTGAGAGCTCGGCTCCCCAGTCCTCAGACACACAAATAATGCCCAACCTGCCCCTCTGGGCACAGCCAAACACCACAATTCCATCATCCCCAAGGAACTCTGGCAGTCGCCTCTTCACCTCTGCCCTTTTCCAAAGGACACAGGTAGGACTGGGCTGTCAGAAATGGTATTCCCTAGGCAGTTCATCCCAGCAGAAAGGAGAAGAGGAACCCTGTGTCCCTCTGACTGACCCCACAGCATGGGCAGGACCAGCTGGGTTCTTCGTATTCTAAATTTTAAAATGAACTGAAGAACCTGAAAGGCAAAAAACAACACACATATAAGGTTAGAGCCAGTCAACACACACAGACAGACACACTCTCAGACACCCCTTCTTCAGCTTACACGCTGACTGCAGCCCTTACTAGAAACACTCCCCCCTAAAGAAGATGCTTTAACATCTTCTTCCATCTGCTGCTCCTTGATGTGGAACAGTAGATCCTGGGAAAATTGGTAGCATCAGTGACCATAGGGATCAAAATTTGCCTCAGGGACCTGCAAGACAGCATGAGGCAGTCTGCAAGTAGCTGACAGCTAGGAGTTATCCCCACACCAGCCCCATAAACTTTCTACCCAAAAGCCCATAGACAAGAGAGGAGAGTTTTAAAACTGTTCAAACTAGCCAGGACTGAATGTGCCAGGGCAGGGCAGCTCCAAGCATAAGTGGCACATGGACACACAGTGCATCAAATATAAGCAAAGATGACATGAAGACTTGAGATAACGCTTCAGAAGATAAATTTTTGAGACCAGGATGCTTTGAGGCGACAGAAGCTACAAAACTACTGCAGTGAGGAGGGTCTAGTATACTTCATACAGAAGTCCAAGAGAACGGCACATGAAAAAAAAATACTACCAAAACTGAGAAGGAAGATGGATAGGAACACCTTGTGTACTTCTTCTGGTCTCAAAAAGCAAAACCATAAAGATGCCAGAATAAGCCCGATCCAGGAAAGTATGCAAGTGCTCCTGCTGCCGATATGGCCCATAACGATGCCTGTAAAGCACTGAGACATCACAAAGCCCTATGACACTGAAGACAACGGACACAGACCACATCACATAGACACAAACTGAAACTGCCCAGCAGTTTTACCTGATGGACCCACGATTGCTAGTGCAAGATGAGCCAGAGGCTGATGACGCCAAAGGAAAGAAGGCTCTACAGCAGTAGTACGTGACAGTGAAAGGTAAACTCCTTATGAGAAGTTAGTGCCAAAGCTGGTAAGAGGATGCTCAAGAAGTGCAGTAGGCCTAGAGAAGGAGGCAACGACTGCCAGCTGATACAAAGGGATCCCTAGAGAAGGATTCTGCTGCCAAAGGCTGAAGTGACATCACAAAACATGACCGACCCACAAATGGCCAAGATGCAAGATGTCCACGTGCTTGCTATGCTCAAAAGTGCTCAAAAGTGTGGCTACACTGAAGAGTAGGCAAACTTTAGACCGTGGCAATCATGCCAGACCCGAAGGCAGGCTCCTCGGGTGAAAAGATGGACAATGACATCGAGACTCAAAATCCAATGATGCAAAGCTCACGAGAACATGGAGATGGGTTGGAACTGCCCAGCCCAGCAAAGGCTCGAGTGATGCTGAAGAGAAACCCTTTCTCCCTTAACCTCCAAGGGGCCTGGCCCACTACAGCCCTCTCCTCTCAGCTAACTTCAAATTGCCTCCTGTGATTCCAAAGGTTTTTGCCTTCTCCCAACCAACAGTCCCCACACTTAGCTCTCTGAAGACCAGCAGACGAAATCCATCCTCAACAGAAAAGAACGCTTCAGCACCGTGGATGTCAATACATGGCCCACAGCCCACTTGGGCGGCTGCAAAAGATGGAGAATAATGACAAAATTCAGACTGTGATGACACGTCCCAGAAGTGACCCCTTGCACAATGCCTCTCTCCCTCATAACTGCTGAGGCTCATCGCTCACCGGCCGTTTCCAAACTCAGGCTCTGCACCTACTTGTGGTACCTAAGACAACAAAACAGAAACTGCGACTATTGCCCTCCAGAAGAATAAATGCACGGGCTGGGCTCCCTCTGCACCACTGGCCCAGGCTCACCTCAAATCTCCATCCGACTCCGGAGGTGGCCCGGACGATACCTGCAAAGCGAAAAGGGACACGCTTCGCATGCTGCCACGTACCTCTCACCTATCAGTCGCCCCACCTAAATGCCAGCTCACCTGCTCGCCTCTGTCCCTTGGCATGCCCAGGGCAGCAGCAGCACCTGCAGAGAAGCAAAGCAATAAAACATGCTGAGAGACTGAAACCACAGCCTCCCCGCTCCAACTCAAGTACACCACACCTATAGCTTAAGCTTGCACCCACCTGGCCTCCAGCATCCCAGGGCCGGGACACCTTCCCAGTGGACCACCTAAAATGCACAAACAAAAACGGATGCTTAGAGCTGCACCAGAAACTGATACCCAAGCAGTAACAACTCATTCTGGCCACCAGTCACCGCTCACCTCGCTCCATCGACCTTGACCACTGATCTTCAGCATTACTTCCTACAAATAAAGATGAAGAACAAAGCTGTAACACAGTCACCATTTACACTTGCCCTGCAAAGACAAACGGTGACTGACCTTCCTGTGGGAACCACCTCACCTGGTATGGGGCACTCTGCCACAGATTCAATCCATCTGCATCTGAAAGAAAGTGATGACAAAAGTCAAAGTACTGCATCATAACTTAGCAGCTCCAGACACTTTGTGTTAATCTAGAAATACCATCTTGAGTCCAACTAATCCCTACATTACAAATGTCAAGTCCCTAGGACTTATCCTATTACACCTACACCCAGACTATGTAGCAGGGCAAAGCAGCCCCAGGCCAAACACACAGACACCTGTGACACAGGAGATGACAAACAAGGGGATGCAACAAGGAGAGGAAAGTCTCAGCAAGAAGAATTACCAATGACATGACCTAGATGAGGCTCAAAGAACTCTGGCAGGAAAAGACCTTAACAGAAGGACTTATGCCAAGCACTGCAAAGATGGACGCCCGAGAATCGTATGGTTGGAATCCTCTACCTATCCTCACATTCTCCCAAGTCCTAATCTGTTATAAGGGACCGTTGCAGTGCACAGCTGTCAATACAGCTCAGAACAAGACTGTAAAAGGTGTCTGACTCAATAGTGCTAAAGAGAGATGCGATTCCGATGCATGTCCGAGCCTGCAAGTCAAAGGTTCAAGGGTACCAGCGTCGGGCCAAGGAACGCAAAGGAGCTGCTGAGGATGATGCCCAGCATTTCTGATAAGCCCCTCAAAGGGGTAAGGCAAAAGACATGTGACACAAGATGCCCACAATAGAGACACAGAACACACAATAGACAAGTGACACAACACGCACCGGGACTGCTCTGCCCTGCACACCTCAGCATTGTGATCAACAGCGAGACTTTGCCTTTACGTGGCCTAAGGGGCCCTCTCGTGGACATCCCCATCTCCAAAGCTAATTCAAAGATCCCTCCCACCAAGTCCTGACCCAGCACCCCACTCTCATCCCCCTCCCTGAGGTGTAGCCCTCGACTTAGCTCTCAGATATCCAGGGATGCAAATCCTCATCAGGTGCAAAACAAGGCCACCTCATCATCTGGGAAGTTCCTGCCCTCAGAGGGCTGTTCTCTCTCAGTCTACTACAATAAAGAAAACCAAACATCAGTGCCTGAACTCAGCAGCACATCAGCCAAAACCCAACAATTCCACTACTCACCGGCTCCTGAGAACGCCCCCGTCCTTGGCTCATACTCTGTGGCCACACTCCGAGGCCGACATCGCAGGGTATCCCTGGGTTAAGGGGAGACAAGGTGATGTGGCATTACTGAAACTTGAGGGGACCCTTGCTCCTCCCTCCCTCCCCGACTCTCCACAACTCCTCAGCCATTGCCAAAGGCTGCCCAGATGGCACCTTCAAACAGAAAAGGTACAGGCTTCATCGCAGAGCCCTGTAATACTTCTGGAAGGCTCACAGGGACAGGCAGCTCAAGGGTGATAAACTGGCTCCATCAGCTGGTCCATGAGGGGGTTCAGCCCCTGTAGGCATAATACAAGTGGGCCACCTAAAACACACAAATGGATGCTCAGACAATGCATGCTTTGAGCTGCCCCAGAATTTGGCACCCGAGCAATAACTGGTTGCGTCCACTGGTCACTGCTTACCTCACTCACTTGACCTTGACTGCTGATATCCAGGTTTACTTCCTAAAAATAAAGACAAAGAACAGCCCTGCAACCTGATATCCAGGTTTACTTCCTAAAAATAAAGACAAAGAACAGCCCTGCAACATAACCAAAATGAAACACCACCCCTGAAAAGCTGAATGATGACCAACCTTCCCAGGGGAGAAGGGGCAAAACAAAATGGAAAGGCACATGCCCATGTAGTGTCCAAAAGGGTTGCATTGCCGAGATAGGTTCCACCTGAAAGTGCTCAACTGTGACCTCTTTCTGCAAGGGTGTCTGTCATGTTGGAGTAGCAATTTGAATGCTGCAGACCACCTGTAAAACAAAACAAAAAAAAAAATCAAAGGCTACTTATAGTTTCATCACTAATACAACAACTCCAGTAGCATCCAGTTCTGTGCTGGAATCAATACTCATCCAGCTCATGGTCCCCCCGGTGCCAATAACCTGCTGTGCCAAGTGCTTCGCATCTTCAAAATGAAAATCCCAACAGTGAGGTAAACATAGAGCCCAAAGTCAGGCCGTAGCTTGGACTTCAGGCACTGACCCACCTCGCTGCTGTGCTCCTCTGGTCTCCTCCATTCATATCAGGTTTACATGCTCTCCCTCTGCAAAAGAATTATTTGTCAAAGTTACCCAGACAGACAGGGAAAGCTTAGCCTTTCCCAAGTTCTCATTCCTCAAAGCAAACTGCCTAGGATCCCACAAGAGTGGGCCTTAGGACAAACTACTATGAAACTGCAAGACACCACTGCACCACTCCCACATCTCCACTGAACACCACACAGACTGGCCACAGTCACTCCATCCGAGGCGTGGCTCAGGTGGCTGAGCAAAGCAAAAGGCTCCCTGTAAAGTCTCCTTTCTTCTCCACCTAACCCCCCCCCAAGACTACTCTACAGAGCAGAGCAATTCCAGGCTAGACACAAACTCAAACAACACATTATACTACAAGCAGTGTGACATGAGGATGATAAAAAAAGCTCTCAGCAAGAAGAACAATGGCAAGGACAGGGACGACGCCAAAAGAGACAACTGATGGTATGGCAATGGTGGATGAAAGAGGCTCTAAGGAGCAGAAGAAAAGACTGGAACAGTGACCTGTTCTAAGAACTGTCAGTCACAATGATCAAGATGGCTGTGAGAGACAAGGCCACATTTAGAATGCTCCCATATCCTGACAATCTTACAAGCTCCAGGACATTACAGCTCAAGGCTGGAAAGGATGGATGGCAGTACAGCCGGGAACAAGGCCTCCAAAGAGATCCGACTCAATGCTTTCAAGATGTGATTCCAAGATGTGGCCAAGCCCACTGGTAAAAGAACAAGTTATATTGGCATCCTACCGAGAAGTACGAAAGTTCAAGAAGCTAGAGATGATGGCCAATGCTTATGATGAGCCCCTTAAGGGTAAAAGGCAGAGAGATCTGATCCAAGGGAAGCCAAAGACACAGAACACACACCGGACAAGACAACACACACTGGAACTGCTCTGCGCTGCACACCCTACAGGTGCAGTCAAAAGTAGGGCTACTCCCTTTAGCTTACCTAAAAAGCCCCTTGGAGAGCATCCCTTTCCCCTACACTACTTTTTAAATCTCTCCCAGCAATTTCCAACCCACTATCCTGCTATCATCCCTTCTCCGGGCCCTGGCCCCCAACTTAGCTTTCAGATGACCGGTGATGTGAATCCACACTGGATGCAAAGGAGTCCACCTCAGCCATCTCCAAAGGCACTGGGATCACCAGGTTGGCCTCTTAGTCAGCTATGACAAAGAAAACCAAAATCAATCCACCAGTGTAGTGGCATACAAGCCAAATCCTAACAAGTCAGCTACTAACTGGGACCCTGCTCCCGCTCCCACTCATATTTGCAGTCTTTAACTTACCTATCAGAAGCCTCCATCTCCGATGTCATCTCTGACCCAGGGTAGCTCCCTCTTGCAGCACAATGAACCTGCTGAAAAATTTGGAGTGTAATACTGACACAATCTGGAATTTCAGGAAATTGCAGTGCTTCTAAGAAAAACAAGGCAAAGGAAAAAAAAAAAAACAAAAAGCACCAAGCACCTTAACAACCTTGAACACTCGATCCAAAAATCATGAACTATGCACTCAATGCTATCTTCTTCACAGTGTCTTTAAAGCCTCTATTGCTTTAGATGCCAAAAGCACCTGCTGAAAGAAAGCTGAAAAAACCTGAATGACCCCCCCCCCCCCCCTTCATGGAAATAAGAAAACACCCTCAACCCACCTAACCCCACAGAAAGAATGAGCCTTTTTTTACCCAGGGCTGGGGTTAATATACCCCTGGCCGGGCCCGCCTCTCGTTCCCACAATGCCCGGGAAAAGGGAGGAGGCAATTTTACCAGAAGGGATAAAAGCACTGGGAGGAGCTGCAGCTGTTGGGCTGCTCTGCCTTAAATTCCAGGTGACTAAAGGGCTCTGTAGATGCCTTCTGTTTTGCTACAGCTGCATCCACTGAAAGGGTAAAAAAGCTTCTTGTTTTGGCAGCGTAGACACATGAGTTGCATGATTCCTTGTTAAGTTCTGTAATTGTTCATTTGTGGCTGTTGAGTCACAGGACTATGGAGGGTGGAGAAGAATAGTAATAATATACATGGTGTAACTCCTGTTGGGGTCTCTAATTAGGGATGTATTCATTATAAATAAAACTGAAAAAATAATGGGCTCTCTGGCAGCAGGAAGGTTTTGTGAGTGCTGGGCTCGCTCCCTTGTGAGAGATTAGGTGCCAGTACCCAGCTAGAAGTGCCCTGAAGTACAGATTTAAATTCTTAAAATGCTGAAAAAGGGGGAGCTTCCTTCAATTGAACCCCTTAAAATGAGACACTAGGGAGTGTTTATCTCTACTTAAATAGATGCCATAGCAATAAATGGGTTCTCTCCTCTGAATCCCTTAAAATACTGGAAAAAGAGGGGTTTTCCTTACTTCAGGTCTCTCCAGTGATGGAAAAAGGGGGATTTCTCCCTCAATTCACACCCTTATAAAGGAGGGACAACCGGGCTTTCCCCTCAATTTAAACCTTGGGATGATGAAAATGGGGGAGTTATGCTCAATTCCAATCAATAAAATAGCATTGTCAAGGTTTTCCCCTTCTATTTAAACTGGAGAATAATGGAAAATGGGGATTCCCTGTCAAGTGATACCCCTAAGAGCATGGAAAAGGCAGGGTTTCCTTCAACTGATGCCCTTAAAATTGCAGAGGAAGGGGATTCCCCCTCAATTTAAACACAGACAATTATGGAAAAGGAAGTTTTTTTCCCTCCGTTTAAATCCCTTTTCTCCTCATAACCCC
This sequence comes from Coloeus monedula, assembly GCF_965178545.1. Lineage (NCBI taxonomy): Eukaryota > Metazoa > Chordata > Aves > Passeriformes > Corvidae > Coloeus > Coloeus monedula. Next base: position 42,506 of record NW_028120430.1, read on the forward strand.
CCTTTTTTTGGGGGGGGCACTGGGGAAGGGCTGCCAAGATGAAAGGGGAAAGTGGAATGTTTCCCTGGGACCCTACATGCTGCCCTGCCTGCTCAGGTGCTGCCCCTTGGCACGAGGGGTTTTCCCTGGGCATTTTCTGGGAGCAGTGCTCTGTGCCCAGGTGCCTCCGGCTGCTCCCCAGCTCCTGCCGGATGCTCCGACCATTGTCCCTGGAGGGACACTCGGGATGCCCCCATTGCCCCTCTGGACCAGCAGCTCCCTGCACAGCTGTGCCCGGGGAACCCTCGGAGAGCGGCCTCTGGCAGGAGCCGCCCCCTCCTCATCCTGGCCGCTCACACCTGGGGCTGCTGCGGGCTGTGGGGTCAGCGGCGTCGGGGGCGGGCGGGAGGCGCGTGGGCGCCGGCCAGCAGGCATCGGCGGGGACACCTCCGTGCCGCGCGCGCCGCGCCTCTCCCACGAGAGGTCCCCGCGCCCCGCGGTGCCGTGCCGGGCTCTCGTTCCCCCCCCCCCCCCGCGCCCCCGCCGCCCCCCACTCCCTCCGGCCCGGGGAGCTGCAGGAAAACGCAAAAGCATCGAGGAAGAGCGGGCACCGGAGTTGCCCGAGCCATCGGCTTGCCCGAAGGGCGGCGGCTGCCCGCAGCCGGGAGCAGCCACCAAGGATGGAGCTGCTGTTTGCCGGGAGGTGGGAGCTGGGGGCAGCCGGAGCCGGAGGCAGGCTTTCCCCGGGAGGTGGGAGCTGGGGGCAGCCGGAGCCGGAGGCAGGCTTTCCCCGGCAGGAGGGGCCGGGAGGATTTCAGCTCGCAGCGGCTCTCGGTGGGTGCTGGATGGAGCCCGGGCTGAGCCAGGTGGCCGGTGCGGGTGCTGTTCCTGTCCCCAGGCGCCGATGAAATGGCAGCTCGGAGCAGCCTCGTGTGTCTGTGTGGAAGCAGCTCCGATGCTGGCAGCCAAATCAAATCAAATTGCTGTCAGATTTGTATTAAATGTGGTGTTTAAATCTGGAACTGCTCAGCTCCCTGGGTGGGAAAGTGCTTGGAGTAGCCAAGCTGAGCCGTTGTTGAGAATTCCAAGCATTGTGTCTTTACTCTCCTTAATACAGCGTTTAAATAATTGATACTTGATGGAGACAGTATCAGGGGGATTTGTTAGAGGGGCAGGGATGTTTTTTCACCTTGCAGTGTGTTGGGATAGTCAAGACTCCTTATGTCAAAATTAATTGATCTTCCTTCTTTTCCTTTTTTTTCCTTTCTAGGTTGTGGCTGAGTGGGAAGAATATTTCGGATAAAGAAATGAAATGCACGAGGGAAGCTTCGTGTTCCCGTGGAGATGCTTTAGGCGCGTGCAGCTTCTGAGCTGCACCGAAATTTGAGGCTCCCACAGAAGCTTCCTGGTAAGCCTGAGTGGGTTTACTGCATGGGGGTTCCAGTCACTGCTGGACATACTCTGAAGTCCTGGGAAAACATGGAACAATAGCTCTGAGTGGAAAAAATATATGCTCAGCATTCTCTAGGGAAAATTATATTTGGCCTGTAAGTGTACCCCCACATCTGCATTGGTTAAAAAGTCAGTCCCACACACTTTCCTGGCTGGTGTGAAGTTGTATAGTTCATCAGATCTGATCCAGTGTGTAAAGAAATGTTTACTGTGGACTTTCAGGAGATTATCAGCAGTCCTGGAAGGCTGCTGAACTTGATCTCCCTGGATTGACAGAATGAATCCACATAGGATGCAGAGCAGGATGTGGTTTCTCAAACAGAATAGTGACATTCTCGAAGGAGGCTACAAGCAAAGGGAATCTTAATTTTAGTTATTGAACACAGAAGCATTTATATCTGCTTATGCAGCTCTTAGAAGGGAAGAAGAACATGGCCCTTCTGTGCAGTCCTTTGTGGAAGTGTAATAGCTCAAATTGTCTTTCAGACAGCCAAGTGGCACCGGGTGTCACCTGGAAAAATTAAGTACTGGGGACACTTTACACTCATAAATGGCCTGACCTTGTGTACATGGAAATCAAGGGACTTCTGTAATGTTAGAATGGGTCTCAAATGATGGGTTTTTGCAGATTAGCAATCTATCCAAGGAATGATATCATAAAATTTTGTCTAGCAAAACCTGCTGCCAACATTTAAAAATATCTACCAAATGCTATTCCCGTTAAAACAGTCTTGTTAAAATTGTCTGTTCCAAACAGAACAAGATTTTACTGTTCTTGGTGATGTCGTTTTCCTCCTCAGATTTCTGTGAAAGCATGTGTTTCACAAGGCATATCAAAGTTGTCTCATGGGCAAAAACATGTAAACATCAAGCGTGTCATTTTCTTGAAATCCCCTGTAAAATGGCTCGCCACGCTGCCTTAACCATTCAGAAGCATAAGAGGAAAAAAGGAATTTGCAGGCACTCCAAGGCTGGGTCTGTGGGAGATCTGAGATGAGCCTGTGGCTCTGCAGTCACCCATCAAGAAGTCACCCAAATGTGCTTTTTATCTTGCAGTTTCCACATTTGGGAGGCAACTACTGTGTAAAGGATCTGGGTTCTGCTAATGAAAAATATATCACAAGGTCCGTGTGTGGCTGGGTTGGTTCCATAGTTCCAGCCATACCTGCTGTTGTGATACATAATCCCAGTTCATACTCCTGGGAAGAGTTTCCTGCAGCAGTGCAGGTGGGAAGTTTCTCTCTTGCACTGGCTCCACATTGAGCTCTTTCTTCTTAATGCAGCCAGTGCACTGAAGGAGGACAAGCTCGCTTCTTCCTTGCCTGGTTGTTCAGGGTGAATCATTAACCAAGCACTTGAGTGACAAACCAAAACTGTTTGTTGAGTGCCTTCTGCAGTCTGCATGGACAGTTTGCCTTCTGCAGGAGGTACGGTTTTCTTCTCTCACGGAATGAAAGCACCACAGACCCCCTCTGCTCGCCGCTGTGCTTTAACCAGACCTGAAGTATGTATATAATAATACATAGATCTATATCTATCTACATATATATATGTACTGAAGTATATAATCTATCTATCTATTTATAGAACTTCTTTATATGTATAGAAGTTCTGTGTTGCTCCTGCTTTATGCATGAGGAAAGGGCATACATATAATGAAGACAGAAGTTAACTTTTCCTTGTACTCTTCCTTTGTAGCCTGTTGAGGCTTTTGGTGAGAGGAATTATAATCTTTTTCCTAGCAGCACTTAATGAACTGAAATCATTCTCCAGGATGATGATGACATGCCAGTTCTCGGTATATGGATATGAGTCCTGAGATCCCACACACGGATACACAGAAGGACTGCATAATGTGCTGAAGATGGGGAGAAGGTATGCTTGGGTGAAAGGTGGGACTGTTTCTTCTAATGGCTGCTTACATCCAACAGCAAATACTGATTTCTCCCTTTTTAATGCAAGAGCATTTATCTGCCAGTGTTCAAACTGCATTTCCATGACATAAGAAGAGTTGTCTGGATAATTAACTAATACAGTTAAAACACATCAGTTTGAGCAGATGTTCTTGTCTGTGCTTTTAACGTGAATGGCCTTGATTTTGCAGCAAAGTCCGAGAGATGGCACCTGAATGCAAGGGTTTGGGTTTGTGAAGCTTTGCAGAATGATGGCCTATATTTATATTTTTTTCATCAACTCCCCATAAGCTGCACACAAACCTCGTTTAGAGAGTTTTACTGAGACAGCAGATTCAAGCCTTCGTTATTAGGGGACGTCTGCAATGCCATTGTCTGCTTGACATTAATTCTTCCAGCTGTGCATCGATGTATTGTAATGGCCCTGGGTTTTTTGGTCGCAGTTTGTTTCCTGCAGTGCCCTCGTGCCTGCGCAGCACTCGTGATGCTGACGTTGACCCTGGGCTGTGTGGCAGATGGGGCTGTCCCGTATCCGAAAGTTACGGGAATGTATGTAGGCGTCAGATGGAATGCTGGTCTCTCCGCTCACCCTTGGCTCTGTAATTTCGTCATCCAGCCATGGAGGACCTGTGCAGCCGTAACTGGCCAAGGCAGTGGGTGAGCACAAGCTGCAGCTCTGCAGGAGATCAGGGACCTCTTGCCCACAGCAGAAACAGCAAGTAACTGCAGTTCTCAGAACTCGTTACTGCGCCCTTAACTGCAGTATTTCCCTGCTCTGTAATCTGGCCAAAGGTAGGTAGGTTTTGATAGGGATAGACACATTTCTACCACAAAGGTCACCTCTCTGCCAGATTTCAAAATTTCCCTTCCGAAGCTAGAGATCCTCATATAAAAGGTTGCCTGAATTTAGGTAGCGTGTGCCAAGCAGTATATTTTTCCTTTAATAATATTCCTGGAAATAGCGGAACTGTTTTGGCTAAAGCAGATGCTGAACTGTTCAGAATGAAATTCTCAGAGCTGAAATCTGGCGAAGCAGAGTAAGGTGCCCTTTTGTTAACCCTGGGGAAGGCTGAGCACCGTGGCAGCAGGGAGGGGAGGTGGCACTGCTGGTCGGCAAACCAAGGAAACCAAGGAGCGCTGCTTTTAGCAAACTGCCAGCTTGAAGCCAGTGAGGAACATCCTTGGGCTCCTGCACTCTGTGTTTTTATGTTCACCTTAAATAATGAACAGAGAAACCCAGAGGCACCAGTGCTGCTTCCAGCTACCTTGAACTGCTTAAATAGGTAGTTTTAATCACCCAGGCTCCGTTCTCTCCACCTGTATTGCTCCTGGGCTTAAGGCTGGATGTATCTATGGAATCTCTAGTTATGTATTGGAGTTTGGCCTGAAGTAATTTGTGTTGCCGACTTGGTACTCTTTCCCCACCCTGGAAGTCTATCTGCAGAACCCCTCTGTGCCAGGCAAGAGAGTCCCCCATAGATGTTTCACTATACAGTTATATCTTTTGGGTTAAAGCCTTACAGGGCTATCATGTGAATGAGGACAAAGCTCTGTTTTTCTTCTTTGCTCTCTGCCCTGTCTTCTTTCTCTGTATTTTAGGACTCAAGTAACAGGGACATATAGCTCCTGTTCTGCTTCCTGGTTGTGTCACTGAAACTGCAGGAAAAACAAAAAGCCCTCCAACAACATTTTTAATGTTAGAGAGTCAAGGCACTACTTTCTTCTCTGGCCAGGATGTACCACAGAAATCATCTCATCCGCACATAGCCCGGGTGTGCGGAGAATCATTCCATGACACATGATCTTTACTAGAATTTTCAGATCTTTTCTGCAGTCAAAACTCACAGAAACGAATTGGGTCAGTGTTCATTGGTCTCAAGTTGTGTAGTTCCTAGTATCTGCTCTCCTATTAGATCCGGATTTCTTCGCTTCTGATGTTAATTAGATCTTCATTGCTTGAATTTCTTATCAGTCTTTGCCGGAGGCAGAGTCTGGGGTAGATGTTCCTAGATGGCCACTGACGTTCTGTTGGTTCTGTTGATGTTCCATCGATGGCTTTATCTTGTTGGGGCTGCTCCCAGTCTGTTGAAATGCTAAGCCCATCAGGCCTCACCTAGAGAAACAATGCCCTGGAAAGAAGCTTCAGTTCCCTTCCCCTGAGGCAAAGATGAGCAAACCTGGCTAAAGTCATAGATAAAAGATTTTTAAACTGGTATGTTTTCCAACAGTTGTATATAATGCTTTATTACATAAACGGGCTGGGAAAAGCTCTGGTACCCCTGACCAAGCTGGTTTTGTCTCAGACAGTGCTGTTATTTTGGGCCTAGACATGAAGCTGCTGTCTCTGGACTTGAAAATGAATATAGGAATGACTGAACAAACAAACGTGGTACACTCTTAAAAAATTGTGTGCCCATTGACCAAGCTGGATTACCATGCTCTTTCCAAATTCTTGCCGTGCAAGTTCTTCCATACCCTCACTTGCAACTCAAACTTTTTTTTGTTTTGTTTTGTTTTAAATGATACTGGTACCAGAGCACGGGCACAGCACTTCTATGAGCTGCAGAGCTATGAATATCTCTTTTTATGGATACAGTGTGTGCATGCTGTGGCTTTGGGCACAGGGTATGTCAGTGCTAGTGCGAGACTGATAATAGCCTCTAAAGATCATTTGAGAAGTTGCTTACCTTTCCCCAGGGAACAGGACACGTCTTTGTATTTCCACCTTCAGATACACAACCCACTTGTGGGCTTGACTGCATAGCAAATACAGTGTGAGAGTCATCCTTGCTTATGTGTATTTTTTTCCCCCCCTCTCCTTTATGTTTTGCTTTGCCCTCTCGTTTGCTTTCTGCCTGTTTTCTCTGAGGCTAGTGATTTCTTGGCAAGTTATTGTTCATAATCAAAGAAAGGTAGTGGGCAAGCAGCAACTGCTGTCTCAGGTAGCCCAAGCTGACCCTGCCACTGCTTTGGCAGGAGAAAGAAGCTTCTTTGGGAGGAGCACAGCTGTCCTGGGCTTTGTGCACACAAGGGCTGCTCAGAGCAGCCCCTTGACCCCATGCTGGCTCTGTGAGCTCTGCCACTGACTGGTAACAGTGATGGCAGTTTGTGTTGAGGCTTTGTTCTCTGCTCCCCAGAGAGAAACATTCAACTGCAGAGTGACTAAGTGGCTTTTCAAAAGCTACATGATGAATCAGTGAATGAACAACAACCCCCAGCAGCTCCAGGCCCCCTTCTCTCTGCAGAACAATGCCTTTCTCCCTGTATGAAGATGCGCACGTAGGATAGGTTGCATACAGAGTTATGTATTTCAAAAGAAATTTGAATATTAATCTTTATATTGTAGTGATGCCACTGTCCTCTAGGCTCTGTAAATAGCAGCACCACAACAATGTGAATTATTCCTTTTATGCAAAACCCTGGCCAGTGAAATAGCTTGTCAATACAAAATAAAATTGCTGCACAAAGGTTTGACAGCTACCTTCATTATATATGTCAATCAAAGGATCCTAAAAGCTTTATTGTTCCTGTACAGAGTCTGAACAATATGCTAGCCCAATATGCCTCAAAGCTATTTTCTCTCTACTCCTTTCATTTAAAAAATAGCCACCAATAACTTTTGACAAACAGTCTGAGAAAACTGCATGAGCAGCAAGGAAATCTTAGATTTTCTTGGGGATCTGTGGGCTGGAGCCTTCCACTCACTGGGCTCTGTCACATGTCACGGTAGATGAGATCTGGTCAGAAACACGGAGCCCTAAAATTACTCTACAAAACCCAGGCTGGCTGGGGTCGTGGGGAGGGCATGGGGAATTAGGGAGGAAAACTTATGCTGAATATGAACTACTTAAATAATTTTGGGTTAAGGCTTTTTGTTGCTTTCCCAGGTATGGGACATTCAAGCTCCTCTGTCCCAGGTCTCCCCCAGGTTAGGCTGGGCCTGTCTTGATGAGCTCTTGCTCTCATCAGAGCCCACCCTACAGCTTGGGAGTGTGAGGCGTGCGTATTTCGGCTGGATTCCCTTTTTCCATGGCGCTCGGTCCTGCGAAGCCCAGCTGTCACTTAGGGCTCGAGGTGCTGTAAGCGGGGCCGGGGTCGGGCGGGAGCGGGGCTGTGTCCCGGGAGGCGGGTCCGGCGGCCGGTGCTCCCGCACGGGCGGTGGGGCCCAGGCCGGGCCCTGCCGGGAGCGAGGGCCCGGCAGCCGCAGCGCTGCGAGCCCAGCGCGGCCCCGCGGCCGCGAGAGGGAGCGGCCGGCGCGCCCCGCTCCTGCCCGGCCCTCACACAGGCCGCCGGAGCCTCCCCGGGAGGGACGGACCCCGCGCCTTCGCTCGGCCCTGCTGAGGCCGCATCTGGAGTGCTGTGTGCAGTTCTGGGCTCCTCAGGACAGGAGAGACATGGAGCCTCTGGAGAGGGTCCGGCTTAGAGTGACAAAGATGATTAAGGAGAATCTCATGTGTGAGGAAAGGCAGAGGGTGCTGGCCCTGGTCAGCCTCGAGAAGAGACGACAGAGAGGGAACCTCATCAAAGTCTATCAGTATCTGAAGGGAGAGTGCCAAGAGGATGGAGCCAGGCTCTGGTTGGGTTTTGCCCAGCGATAGTACAAAAGGCAGCGGGCAGAAACTGATGTACATTAGCAAGAGCTTCACTGTGTGGATGCCCAAGCACTGGAACAGATTGCCTAGAGAAGTTGTGGAGTCTCCCTCTTTGGAGGTATTCAGAAGGTATCTGGACACAATCCTCAATAAGCTGCTTTGGGGGACCCTTGCATGTCTGGGAACTAGGTGACCTCCAGTGGTCCCTTTCCAATCTTTAACCATTCTGTGAAAGTGTGACATTGTAATCTTGTGCCATGACAGAGCAGACTAAATCTGGTTTATGAGGGTGTCATAACTTCTTTGTTCTGGGCTGTAGCTTAAATTAAGTTTCACAATTCAAAATATCCTGGAGGTTGGTTGTTTCCTCTAAGCCCTCAGCTTGGTTCTTAGCATGTGCTGGTGCGTGGCTTTGCTCTCAGACCTGGTCATGGGCAGTGCAGCAGCAGTACCTCAGGAGGTTACTTCCTGCATGCGTATCTGCCTGTGCCTTTCTGACAGCTGCTTTTGGGATGAGCTGCTGCTCTTGGCCTGTGCTAAAGGGCTGACCTAAAAGTGTAAAGAATAGCCTTGCTCTTGTGTTGGGGAGCAAACCATGGGGATGCTCTGTGAGGATGCATGCAGAGGAGATATTGCAACAGGACTGCTGATCACGACAACTAGTGCTGGTGAAGAAACTGGTAAAATGGAAACTTTTAAAGAATTGAGGTGTTAATTCATGTGCTGAGAAAGCTGTGCTGCCCACTTACCATCCCAAAAACTGTGTGACATTTCCCTGAGGTGCACTGCTTGCTGCTGCATCATGGCTGTGTCTTTGATCACAGGCAAAATTAAGCATGCTTTTGTAATCAGTAGACTCCACAAGTAGTTTCAAGATACATGGGAGTATATGGGAGTAAAAAGACATAGACTGACACTTCTCACAGTGTTGAAGTTTACATGGTGTGGTGTGTTCTCTCCCCATGCAGCATTGCCCTCCTGTACAGAGCCCTTTTATTCATGTTTTAAAGAATTACCACTGTTGTGGCAATGGCATAGAAGTTGTTTCGGTGCAATTTGTGGCGAGCACCAAATAATTGTGCAACAGAATGTCTGTTATCTGTGACAACAGCTGCCTTTCATAACTACCTTTGATTTCAGGTGTGCAAGACTGGACTAAGCTGAACGTAGGTGGTGCTGACAGGATGCAAAAGGCTTTCTGTAAGCAGAGTGGGCTGTGCTTTTCTTGCTAGTCCACCTCTGGCCAAGGACGTACTCTGTAGTGTGTGGGTGCAATGGTCAGGACACTGCAAACACTTTTGCTCCTGTGGTAGGGCTAGGAGCTTGGTGTTGTACATGGAAAAAAAAGCCTACACAAGTCTGAAGCTTCTGCTGTGAGCACCACTGCTTCATCTTGTTATTCTGGCCCTAAAGGAAACCCTCCTGAAGGAATGCTGTACCCAGCCCCTCTGTTTCTGTGAACAGGAGGTAGCAGTGGCTTCCCAGGGGGAATAAACCAGGCTTTGGTGCTTGCCTGTCTTACTTCCCTGCCTTGTGGGAAAATGTTACGAATCCCTCTGTTTGGGTGATTGCTCACGCTTCTGCACCCTCAGACTTCATCTGTAAACTTTTAGCAGTTTATTATGCACTGATGCTGGGATGGCTCTTGCCAGCTAGGAACTGTTTTCCAGTGTCACTCCCTTGTAGTGGGCATGTGGAACTGCTGTGGCATTTTCTCGATGTTTAATGTGACCTAATTGTGTACTTCCACTGTCTGGGAGGATCAGCTCTCCTGGTGTGACAGTTGCCATAAAATCAGCGGTGCGTCTCTGGCATTTGCAGCTGGGTGCAAGGCACAAGTTCCTTGATTTTGCTGCATCAGCCCAGTGAAACATTGCGGGGCTGTGTGTGCAGCCAACTGCCTTTTGTTACGCCTGGTAACAGCTTGGCAATGTTAAAAAAAATGTAACCTCCAGCTGTTTAATTTGCTCTAGGGAAATAAAAAGGCTTCCTAATAATCTTCATATTTACTTGGCACGTTTGGTTTGAAAGCAGATGGGTTGATTTACGAGATAAATGACAAAGCAAGAGAAGAAGAAGTGTGTCAGTGGCTTTACCATTAGAGAGGAAGGCATTTCTGATATGTGGTTAATCACGATGAACCGTTCTAGGTTTTGGGGTTTTTTTGCAAGTCAGCTTCTTGGACCTTCTGCCCACCAGCTTGCTCAGCCAACTAATTCCCTCAGTGCCCATTGTCACCTCTCCCTATGACCTACAGGTAGGGGAAGGTGCAGAGCTGTAATGAAGGAGAGGGGCTGAGGTGGCCATTCCTTCTCAGTTGTGCCTTCTTTGCCCACTCCAAACTTGTGCAGGAGCCTCCCCGTTGCAGCACTCACCCCCTCCCTGTGGCCAGACCAGTAAGTGCCTATGTCCTTTTGGATGGGCTGGGAAAGGGTCCTTCCTGAGGCACTGCTGCTTGAGGCACTGAGCAGAGCTAGGTTCTCCAGGCAGGCTGGTGCTGAGGCTGTGCCCTCCCTGCCAGAGCCATGCACCCCTCTGCCCTGGCAGGCAGCTGGCAAGTTGTGAAATATGGTTCAGCACTTTTTTTTTTAATAATAAATTGTGCAGCTGTCTTGGAAAGGATTAGAAATCAGTTCTGGAAAAGACTACAGTAGATTTTAGTGAAGAATTCTGCTGTGTCCTTAATTATTGATAAGCATCAGGATGTAAGGACACCATGTTAACCCTTCAGCAGCGAGGACGATTACAAATAATCTAATAAATGACATTCGCAGATTTTCAGATGGAGTAGGTTTAGTTGCAAGTTCTGAGACTTAGAAGTGAGGAAATATCAGAAATAAGGTTTCTGCTTATTATTTTGTATGTCAGATACTGTGTTTGGTGAGGCAACTGGGTTAGATGAACACTGTATGTCCCCTTCAACTGAAAGACACCATTCTACATTTCTGGTGGCACAGGCCTCTCCTAAGGGGTCCCAGATTTGCTTACCACCCCTGCCCTGGTTGCTCTCACCACCTTTCACTAGCGGGTTTTGCTCAGGGGATGAATCAGGGGCAGGTTCATGCCCACAAGGCTCCTGCTCTATGGCCCCAGGGCCAGGCAAGGCTGCAGGAGCACTGTGGAGGGGTTACTGGTTTTGGCAGCTGAATGGTGTCAGGAAAAGCAGCTTCCCTCCCTGCCACGTGTTTCCAGAGGGCTGCTGAATAAGTCAGGGAAGCCAAAGCAAGGCTCCTTTCTGGGCTCAGAAACCTCTGTGCTAGAAGAACCCGTCCCTGTCAGCTAGGGCCCCCCTTGTCCTGCCCATGGTGTGGGTAAGTCACAGGCTCCTCTTCTCTGTGCTGGGATGAACTGCCATGGGAATGCCATTGCCAGCAGCCTGGTGTGCTGGAAAAAGGGAGAAGGGAAGAGGGAATGTGGTGCCAGAGCTGCGTGCCATCGGGTTGTGTTTCCCTCTGAGGACAGAGGGTGTCTGGGCCGAGGTGAGATTGCTGGGAGTGCTTGGATGAGCTGTGCAGGAGACAGGGAGCTCGGGATTGCAGCTGCTGCTGGAACCATTGCCTTAGGTCTGCTTAGTCAGTGTCTGTGTGAAGTGGGATTTGCGCTGGAGAGGTGCTGTCGGGAACAAAGGACGGAGTAAATCCTCTCAGGGGATGTGCAGGGAGGGACTGAGTTTCAGGGAAGGAGAGTATTTCTAAGCCGTATCAATATTTCCCTGAACCTGGGGCTGGAGCAGTGAGGGGGGTGCTTGGGTTTGGCCTGGGCCTGTCAGGAAGAGCCATAAACGAGCCAGCCGAGGCCCTGAACCCTCCCTGGATGTTTGAAACGCTTCCACAGAAAGCCAAGGCAGTCATGATTGCAGAGGACAAGTTGTAGGCGACTGCTGACGATCCGTGGGGAATTTCCTGTGGAATTACCAGTCAGAGTGCATGCAAGCAGAGCACATCTTTTGGCTTTTTCCGGTCTGTCACCTCCTGTCTGGCTCTAGAGAGTTTTGTGCGCTCCCGTTCAGGAGGCAGCGTGTTTTCAGCTGGAAATTTGGGGTGGTTTTGTTTCCTCAGGGTCTGGGGTCTTTCCTGAGAGAATCAGCCCTCCCATAAATCCCCCGGGTCGTTCTACACAGCTGCTTTGGCCGTGGCTCAGAGAGAGAGAAGGGAAATGACTTTTTAGGGCGTTGAAATTTCTCCAGGCAGGAGTGGGAGGTCGTCTTGCCCCTCCCCAGAGCCCTGCAGGTGCATGGGAGTAGCTCAGTGCCGGCGCAGCTCTCTGAGCAATAACAACGCTTGGGAGGTTCGGGTGTTGATAACAGCTCTCCTGTCTCCTGGGGCCCAAGGTTCGGTCTCACGGTCCCGGACCGGTGAGGGAGAGAAGGAACTTGTGCTATTCCTGGAAAAGCTTCTGTTATTCCTTGTGCAGCCTTTTAATTCTGTGTTCTGATGGACTGTCCGCTGTTTTTCTAACAGGACTTGTCAGAGATTCAGATTTAGGAATTGAATTTGGGTCCGTTCACTTCAGGATCTTGCCAAGCCTGAAGGCCTGGGGCGATGACTGCTCTCAGCGAGGGCTCTTTATGAATCCTCTGTCAGATTTCCCTCAGTGCTGGGCAGGAAAGGCGAGGGTTTGGATCAGGAATTCTGCAAGGGGGCCCTGTGTGACCATTGGCTTCTTGTGTGTGTGTGTGTGCATCAGTGAGCCAAAATCAAGAGCAAAGGCTGGTTTGGTTTTACTAACTTAGAGTAACTTTTAAAAAAAGTAATCAACTTTTTCTTCTTTTTTTAATTTAGGTGCTGGAATTGCCTGTCTGGACGTGTGCTGAGCTCTCGCTGCTGTGGACTGTGCAGCCTTAATTGCTGCAGGTTCCTGTTCTTCTCACCAGCTCAAAGTAGACGTGGGGTTTTTTCCCCTTCTATATAGAGCTGTTGAGTTTGGTGATTTTCCTGAATTGAGGATATTGAAGGTCGAGAAGGAAGATTTGTGTCTTTTTGTGCTTTTCTGTTGTTATTTTTAGCACCTGCTCACCATCTGGACATGGTTGGAATACTGGAAACATAAAAGTTTTTAGGTTCAGTGCTTATTTATGCAAACCCAGGTTTTTTTTTTTTTTTTTTTTGAAAGGTCTCCATTTGTCTGGGTACTGTTCCTGGTAGTTTGATGTAGAAAAGGTCACGTGAACAGCAGGGAGCAGTGAGCACTTGGAAGGGGGGGGTGCAGGTATTTCATCCAGGGTGGGGCAGTGAATGTGGCCTAGGAACAGCTCTCTGGTCAAGTGAGCAGCAGAGGAACTGAAGGATGCTCTTCCCCAGCAGAGCTGCTGCTTTGTGCTCTGGGGCAGCGCTGCCGCTGCTGGGCTTCCTCGGGGAAAACAGCTCCTTTGGGATGTGCTTTGCTGCAAAGCTTTCCCTGAGCTGGGTGTCTGCAAGAGGCGTCAGGATACCAGTGTCAGGAGTTTTTCATGGTTTCCAGGCTGTTGTACACAGCACGTTCCGGGCAATTTGCGAGCGTGAGGCAGAGCAAAATGGGTGCAATTGGACTCTGCAAATGCAGTTCAGGCAGACGTTGATCTTTTAACTTTTCCATGGCAGGTGCGAATTCTTGGGCATTTGTGAGTCTGCCTTGACGTGCAGGGATTGAAGGGTTTAGGTGTGGAATTGTTTGGCCAGCTTGCTCCAAGGCATCGTGTACTTCTGGAAGTGCCACACACCTCGCAGGACCGAGGAGCTGCTGGCTGGGTGCTGGTTCTGCTCTGCCCTGGGAACTGGGAGCCCCTGGGAGGGCTGGGGGTGACACCTGGAGATGGGCTGGGGAAGCCTGGAATTGTATCTCAGCACTTTTCTATGCAGCTCTATGGACCGGTGTGTGCTGAACGAAGCGGCTCTTCAGCACAATAAATTCAGCAGTTTGGAAAAACCATGGAATATCTCCGAGTTAATGATGGGAGAGGGTTGGGGCTGCTCCCTGATAACGTGCAGGGCTCGGGGGTGCAAAACGAAGATGGGGAGAGGAGTGGGGGCTGCTCCTCGTTGTCGGGGCGCCGCGGGCGCTGCGCAGCCTTCCCCTTTTACTTCCCAATTCCTCATTTTGTGCCTCCTTTTCCCTTGGGGATGTGCCCGGGCCGCATTCCAGCGGCCGCCGTGGGACAGCGCCTGCGGGCGGCGGGGTTTCCCGCGTGATTGACGGGCCCAGCGGCCAATGGGAAGGCGGGGCGGGCCGAGGGCTGGCCAATGGGGAGGCGGCTCGGGGCTGCGCGTGGCCAGTTGGAATCGGCGGGAGCGGTTGGGGCGGGCGGGCACGGACGGGCCCGGGCGGTGAGCGAGGAGCGGGAGAGCGGGATGGGGAACGGGACGGGGAACGGGACGGGGAACGGGATGGGGAACGGGGGGGAACGGGACGGGGAACGGGATGGGGGAGCGGGGGAACGGGATGGGGGAGTGGGGGAACGGGATGGAGAGCGGGGGATGGGATGGGGAACTGGGGAACGGGATGGGGAGCGGCATCATATTTATTTTTATTTTTGGGTTTAATATTATTTTTATGTCTAATTTTTCCCTTCCCTTCCCTTTCCTTTCCCTTTCTCTCTTCCACCTTTCTTTCCCTTTCCCTTTCCCTTCACACTCCCTTTCTCTTTCTCTTTTCCGTCTCTTTCTTTCCCTGATTCCTGAATTTTTTTTGCCCCAGAATCCACAGCCCAAGCCACGTGCACACACTGCAGATGTGAAGTGTATTTTTACTGCCAGCAAGCACCTGGGAATAAAAAAACCTCAGCCCCAAAGCTTGATGTCTAAACAGCAACACAGAAGTTCTAAACCAGCTGTCTGGATTTGAAAAGACATATGTCTTTGGAAGTGAACATAGAGTTCAACCTGATGTAGTGATCGACTTAGGTTCAGCTTAAAAAAGGCCCTACCGACATTTTATTGTATCTAATCCCTGCTTTCCCCTGCGTTTTAGTTCTTGCCTCTCGGCCCACTCTGTTTCATGGGGCTGTACATGGTAAAACACTTCCCTGTGTGCTTTCTGGGTTTGAGCTGCCCTGCCCCGGCACGTAGGGTCACGGTTAAGTAGAAGAGTTATAAAACTTAGTGGTTCATCTCTTTTTCATGGGTTTTTGGGCAGAAGACTTATGGGCCCGGTGTGGGAATAACTCCCAGCCCTCGGCGTCTCGTTGACCGCCTCCCGTTGTCTCGCAGGTCCCCGAGGCGGCTCCGGATCTCCGCGGTCACCGACGCTGCCGATTTTCCCGGCGCGCGCCGTTCGACGTCGAGGAGCGGCATCCAGAAGCTGTGTCGGAGCATCTCCATGGCTGGGATGTTTGGAGTAAGGGCTGCAGTCAGGGTGTAAGCTGAAGGGTGTGTGACTGTGTGTGTGTGTGCCTGTGTCTGTCTGCCTGCGAGAAGAGTGCGGGTGTGGAATGGTCCTAACCTTGTGTGTGTGAGTTTTGCCTTTCAGGCTTTTCAGCTGCTTTTTAAACTCAGAGTAAAAACAACCCAGCTGCGCTGTCTGGGGATGTTTTCCCTCCCGGCTGGGTTTGTTTATCTGGGACCCGGCCGGTCTGTGAGGTGCCGTTCATCGCCAGGGTTTGGGTGCCGACCGTGCCGGGGATTTGTCAGGCGGGATGATTTTGGGGCTCCCGGGAACCGCGTTCCCATGGGGTGCTCTCGAGACGAGAGCGAGGGTGGGTTTGTGTGTCAGCTGAAGGAGGTGTGTGGTGGATGAGTGTTTTCTTCTCCCTGTGCTGCTGTTGTTTTGGGTTTCCTGAAACAATAAAATGTAATGAATTTTCCAGAAATAGAACAATTGTTACATTGTACTGATAGGGGGTTGGCTTGTGTTGCTCTGTGTTGGTGTTTGCTGCTGCACTTGCACATATTGCTCTGTATGTCAATTGGACTTTGACCAGTGTGCGTATGGATTGTATTTGTGCTTGTGTATGTTGTTATTTCCACTTGCTTTGCTGAAGTGTAAATAAAAAACCCTCGTTCAATCAAGTTGAATAAACCCTAATAAAGATACCCCCCCTCCCCCCTTTTGGTTGCTCTCTTCCTTTGGTGTGGTTTAGTAATTTTTTCGCCGTATTTCTTGCTTTGCTGCTCTGCTTTGCTTTACTTTTCAGTCTATTCCTCCCTTGACTTTTTCTAACTCTTTATCTTTTTCTCACTGTTTAACTGTTTCTGGATGTCTCTGTCACTCTATTTCTCAGTTTCTCTTTTTCTCTTCAACACTAATTCTCTTTTAAACTCGATTTCTTTTTCTCTCAAACCCTATTCTGTTTCTCTATTCCTTTTTCTCTCTATTTTTCTTTCTTTGTGACTCTGACTTTCTTTCTCTCTTTCTTTCTTTTCTCTGACTTTCTCTCTCCGACTTTGACTTTCTTTCTCTGACTTTGACTTTCTTTCTCTCTCTCTCTCTGACTTTGACTTTCAAACGACCTTTCTCACCTTCCCTCCTTTGTTCATTTTTACCTTTCTACCTTTGTTTGTTTCTGTAGCAGCTTGGAAAAAAACAGAGACCACTCTTTCTTCAGGCATGATCTGCCCCAGTCTTTGGTTAACAGAGCACAGAGGTGTTCAGTGCCATCGTGAGTCTTTAGGGCTGTGGCTCCTGCAGAGGTCCTTGGTGCTCTGATGGACGTGCTCCAAGCGTCCATCCTGGACTCCTGTATCAGGGGCGAGAAGGAAAGCATGTTTTTCCATGTCACAATTGTGACTTCTGCTACTGTGCGTGTAGTAGCCTTTCGCTGTGCGCTACCCTCACCTGCCAGGTCGTTTGCACCGCGCTGACCTGCGTTGTTTCAAACGTTCGTCTTGCGCGTTGCTGCACTCCTCCCGAACCCAAGCACGGGCTGGGCTCTTCTCCTTCTCGCTAACACCGCAAGTAAGAACACCGCACCCGTGCATGTGAACTCAGCAGCGCCGTGCACGTGCAGTTAAAAAGCAGTAATAAAACTCCTCAAACCTAAAAAACCCCCAGCAAAAATACCTGCACATAAGCGGCAGAACTCAAAAAAGCAAAGGAATGAGCAACGACTTGGAGAGCGGCACACGCGCAGTAAATTGAGAAGCCGTGCCCGTGCAGTAACGCGGAAAACCGCACCGGTGCAATGACAGAAAGCGACGTGCGCGCAGGGAAGCGGGAGAGCTGCGTGGTGCTGCTCGCTGCTTCCACCTGCTGGTGCACAGGAGGCACTGCAGCCACCCCGGGGAGCAGCTGCAGGCGCGCATTGGCCCAACGATGCCGGCTGAAGAAAGCTGCGCGTGTGCAGGGAGCGGCCGCAGCTACCCACGCGCAGCGCCGCGGGAAGGCCGTGCGGGCGCAGCGGCTTTTTACGCTCGGTGCTGCCGCTCAGGGGGTAACATCCCGTACCGCAGGCCACGACCTCACGATTTCCGTGGGTGCCGCCGCCTCATGCTTGTCCCGGCCGTGTGGGGCTTCAGTGGCCAGAGCGCAAATCGCGGAGCGGTGGCGCTGCTGGGGCCAGGCATTCGCGGTCCTGTTGCTCGGATGCTGGGCACGTTCTGTAGGGGATAAAACGAACGTTTTGGGGGTAAAATGTGAGTTAATTTGTATGGGAGAAAATGAACGTTTTGAGGTAAAATCGAGGCAATTAGTAGGTGACATTTTGGGATGAAAATTGAGGTTCTTATCGGTAGGGGACAGACAGAGACAATTTGAGGGAAAAGACCTGAGCTAATCTGTGAGGGACAGAATGAACGTTTTGAAGGTACATACGAGGAAAACTACAGGGGACAGAGTGAAAATTTTGGTTTTAATATAAGAAGGGCAGCGCGCCCGCGCATGCGCAGTAGCCCGCGCGCCCGCGCATGCGCAGTAGCCCGCGCGCCCGCGCATGCGCAGTAGCCCGCGCGCCCGCGCATGCGCAGTAGCCCGCGCGCCCGCGCATGCGCAGTAGCCCGCGCGCCCGCGCATGCGCAGTAGCCCGCGCGCCCGCGCATGCGCAGTAGCCCGCGCGCCCGCGCATGCGCAGTAGCCCGCGCGCCCGCGCATGCGCAGTAGCCCGCGCGCCCGCGCATGCGCAGTAGCCCGCGCGCCCGCGCATGCGCAGTAGCCCGCGCGCCCGCGCATGCGCAGTAGCCCGCGCGCCCGCGCATGCGCAGTAGCCCGCGCGCCCGCGCATGCGCAGTAGCCCGCGCGCCCGCGCATGCGCAGTAGCCCGCGCGCCCGCGCATGCGCAGTAGCCCGCGCGCCCGCGCATGCGCAGTAGCCCGCGCGCCCGCGCATGCGCAGTAGCAACCGCGCCCGCGCATGCGCAGTAGCCCGCGCGCCCGCGCATGCGCAGTAGCCCGCGCGCCCGCGCATGCGCAGTAGCCCGCGCGCCCGCGCATGCGCAGTAGCAACCGCGCCCGCGCATGCGCAGTAGCCCGCGCGCCCGCGCATGCGCAGTAGCCCGCGCGCCCGCGCATGCGCAGTAGCAACCGCGCCCGCGCATGCGCAGTAGCCCGCGCGCCCGCGCATGCGCAGTAGCAACCGCGCCCGCGCATGCGCAGTAGCAACCGCGCCCGCGCATGCGCAGTAGCAACCGCGCCCGCGCATGCGCAGTAGCAACCGCGCCCGCGCATGCGCAGTAGCAACCGCGCCCGCGCATGCGCAGTAGCAACCGCGCCCGCGCATGCGCAGTAGCAACCGCGCCCGCGCATGCGCAGTAGCAACCGCGCCCGCGCATGCGCAGTAGCAACCGCGCCCGCGCATGCGCAGTAGCAACCGCGCCCGCGCATGCGCAGTAGCAACCGCGCCCGCGCATGCGCAGTAGCAACCGCGCCCGCGCATGCGCAGTAGCAACCGCGCCCGCGCATGCGCAGTAGCAACCGCGCCCGCGCATGCGCAGTAGCAACCGCGCCCGCGCATGCGCAGTAGCAACCGCGCCCGCGCATGCGCAGTAGCAACCGCGCCCGCGCATGCGCAGTAGCAACCGCGCCCGCGCATGCGCAGTAGCAACCGCGCCCGCGCATGCGCAGTAGCAACCGCGCCCGCGCATGCGCAGTAGCAACCGCGCCCGCGCATGCGCAGTAGCAACCGCGCCCGCGCATGCGCAGTAGCAACCGCGCCCGCGCATGCGCAGTAGCAACCGCGCCCGCGCATGCGCAGTAGCAACCGCGCCCGCGCATGCGCAGTAGCAACCGCGCCCGCGCATGCGCAGTAGCAACCGCGCCCGCGCATGCGCAGTAGCAACCGCGCCCGCGCATGCGCAGTAGCAACCGCGCCCGCGCATGCGCAGTAGCAACCGCGCCCGCGCATGCGCAGTAGCCCGCGCGCCCGCGCATGCGCAGTAGCCCGCGCGCCCGCGCATGCGCAGTAGCCCGCGCGCCCGCGCATGCGCAGTAGCAACCGCGCCCGCGCATGCGCAGTAGCAACCGCGCCCGCGCATGCGCAGTAGCCCGCGCGCCCGCGCATGCGCAGTAGCCCGCGCGCCCGCGCATGCGCAGTAGCAACCGCGCCCGCGCATGCGCAGTAGCAACCGCGCCCGCGCATGCGCAGTAGCAACCGCGCCCGCGCATGCGCAGTAGCAACCGGGCCCGCGCATGCGCAGTAGCAACCGCGCCCGCGCATGCGCAGTAGCCCGCGCGCCCGCGCATGCGCAGTAGCAACCGCGCCCGCGCATGCGCAGTAGCCCGCGCGCCCGCGCATGCGCAGTAGCCCGCGCGCCCGCGCATGCGCAGTAGCAACCGCGCCCGCGCATGCGCAGTAGCCCGCGCGCCCGCGCATGCGCAGTAGCAACCGCGCCCGCGCATGCGCAGTAGCCCGCGCGCCCGCGCATGCGCAGTAGCCCGCGCGCCCGCGCATGCGCAGTAGCAACCGCGCCCGCGCATGCGCTGTAGCCACCGCGCCCGCGCATGCGCTGTAGCCACCGCGCCCGCGCATGCGCAGTAGCCACCGCGCCCGCGCATGCGCAGTAGCAACCGCGCCCGCGCATGCGCAGTAGCAACCGCGCCCGCGCATGCGCAGTAGCAACCGCGCCCGCGCATGCGCAGTAGCCCGCGCGCCCGCGCATGCGCAGTAGCCCGCGCGCCCGCGCATGCGCAGTAGCCCGCGCGCCCGCGCATGCGCAGTAGCCCGCGCGCCCGCGCATGCGCAGTAGCAACCGCGCCCGCGCATGCGCAGTAGCAACCGCGCCCGCGCATGCGCAGTAGCAACCGCGCCCGCGCATGCGCAGTAGCAACCGCGCCCGCGCATGCGCAGTAGCCCGCGCGCCCGCGCATGCGCGGTAGCCCGCGCGCCCGCGCATGCGCGGTAGCCACCGCGCCCGCGCATGCGCAGTAGCCACCGCGCCCGCGCATGCGCAGTAGCCACCGCGCCCGCGCATGCGCAGTAGCCACCGCGCCCGCGCATGCGCAGTAGCCACCGCGCCCGCGCATGCGCAGTAGCCACCGCGACCGGGCATGCGCAGTAGCAACCGCGCCCGCGCATGCGCAGTAGCAACCGCGCCCGCGCATGCGCAGTAGCAACCGCGCCAGCGCATGCGCAGTAGCCACCGCGCCCGCGCATGCGCAGTAGCCACCGCGCCCGCGCATGCGCAGTAGCCCCCGGGCCTGCGCATGCGCAGTAGCCACCGCGCCCGCGCATGCGCAGTAGTCACCGGGCCCGCGCATGCGCAGTAGGCAGCGCGCCCGCGCATGCGCAGTAGCCACCGCGCCCGCGCATGCGCAGTAGCAACCGCGCCCGCGCATGCGCAGTAGCCCCCGGGCCCGCGCATGCGCAGTAGGCAGCGCGCCCGCGCATGCGCAGTAGCAACCGCGCCCGCGCATGCGCAGTAGCAACCGCGCCCGCGCGGGGGCCGCGCGCAGTGGGGCAGCGCGCCCGCGCATGATGCGCAGCGGTTTCTTTCGGACCTGGGCTGCATTTCCATCCCCTGCTCTGGGAGTCACCAGGTGCGTTAGGAGCGAGCCGATCCCGCTCCCTGAGACACAAGGGCTTGCTCGAGGAGACTGTTCCTGTTCCTCTCTTCCAGCCACTCTGCTCTCCCCAAAACACCCATTTCCTCGGAGCTCCTCTGCAACTGCATTTCCATGGACCCAGGGCTCCAGAAGCTGCAGAGTCGTGCAATGGGGTTTCTTTGGGAAGGGACCTTAAGCTCTTGCAGTTCCACCTCTGTCATGAGAATTTCAGGGCTCTAAGACTCACAGAACCATTTGGGCTTGGAAGGACCTTAAAGCTCATCCAGTGCCAGCACTGCCACGGGCAGGGACACCTCCCACTGTCCCGGGCTGCTCCCAGCCCCAGTGTCCAGCCTGGCCTGGAACATTCCAGGGCATCCAGGGGCAAATCCTCCTCTCTGGGCAGACAGAATGAGCTAAACCTGGCTATTCCTGAGGGAGTGATGGCAGCACAGCCGAGTCCTGCATCCCTGATTCCCACGGGGTTGTGGTTTGGGGATTTCTTTTCCATCCATTAAAGCTCCTTTCTAGTTCCGGGAGCTGGAAGTTTGGGAGGATGTGACACCTGGCATTAGAGCCCCCATTCCAGCAGCATCCATTGCACCTGAACGTTGTGCTCGAGTCCACTTTAGACTCAGCCCAGTTTTGATTAAGTCTACCAAGGCTTTTGAGGCCATGAGATGTTGCCTGGAAATCAGAAAATGCCAAAGGGGACTGGAGATCCGTGTTGGAATCACGGGATCGCTGCTGCAGAGGGGAGGTGGAATTCAAAACCCCTCATGAAGAGATTATGTGCAGAGTTTTGACTGAAATATAACTGTTTAACGAGCTCCAAATTGTGTGCTTTATTATATAAACATTCCATTTGCAGGAGAATGTCTGGAAAAGACCTTTGGGATCGCCAAGTCCAACCCTCAACCCAGCCCCACCAGCACGCTCCCCAGCCACCCCTGTCCTCCAGCGCCACATCCACGGTTTTTGAAGCCTTGCAGGGATGGCGTCTCCACCCCTGGCCCGGCCTTGGTCATCCAGGGACAAGGATTCCTCTGCTTTTGCAGGAAGAGGGAAGGGGAAGCGTTTCCCTCGCAGATGGGACAGAAACGTGTTCCACAGGCTCCAGGCGTGGGTGAGTGACAGCTGAAGGCTGAGCCACGGTGAGCAGCAGAGCTAATTACCACCTTCCCCCAGTGCTCTAATTACCACCTTCCCCCAGTGCTCTAATTAGCACCTCCCTCAGCTCACCCTTCCACCCAGCCACTTCCTCAAGCCTGTTTTTCAGGGGTTTTGTCACCCGGCATTCGGCTGCCGCGCAGCTTTGTCCTCCAGGTGCTGCTCCTGCCCGGAATTGGACCCAAGGGGATGGAAAACGCCGTGGTTCCAGTGGGATTTGGGTCTCCGGCACATCCCGCCCGCTGTGCCCTCAGCCTGGTGCCCCCAGCCACAGGGAAAGGGAGCAGGTGGTGTAATCCCCCACCTAATCCTAAAGATTTCTCTCCAGGAATGCCGGGGCCTCCCAGCTCAGCAGAGCATTCCCTGGTGCCAGGCGCTTCCTCACACGCAGGGAAAAGGTGGAAACCCAACGCTTTTCCCAAAAGCCCAAAATATTCCCCCATCTGGCAGCCGGGAGCTGAGGGAACGGGCACCTTCCCCTTCTGTCTGGGTGCCTGCGGCAGCTCCGAGGTGTTGCTCGGGGATTTGCAGTGTTGGGATCCTGCAGGGCCAGGGAAGTGCTTTGGGCCCCTTCATCCGTGCAGGGAAAAGCAGATATTCCATTAACCCCTTAGAGACCATTGCAGGAGCTTCCTGGGAGAACTGGGAATGGGGATCCGTAGGGGGATTGACTCCCAATTAATGCTGTCAGAAACCCTTCAGCCACCCCAAACCACCCCAAACCTTCCACAAACAAACCTGGAGGAGAACCCAGGGCCTCCTTGTGCCCTGGCCGTGTCACACCCTGGCAGTGCCACTCTGTGCTTCCCCTTCTTTGGGCCAGAATTGTTCCCAGAATGATAAACCCGGAGGGAAGTGTTTCCACCTGGGAAAGTGAGGCTGTTCCCACACCACCCTCCTATTTATTTCATGAGGAATTTTGAAATTTTGGTTTTCTGCTCCAGCCAGGGACAGAAGAAAGTTTGGGCAGCAAAAAAAATCTGAAGTTGAATCAG
Organism: Coloeus monedula; assembly: GCF_965178545.1. Classification (NCBI taxonomy): domain Eukaryota; kingdom Metazoa; phylum Chordata; class Aves; order Passeriformes; family Corvidae; genus Coloeus; species Coloeus monedula. The sequence goes on from NW_028120430.1 coordinate 65,491, forward strand.
ATCTTAAGCCTGGATTTAAAATGGATCACATTAAAAGAACCCAAAAAATCCAGAAAAGAATGAAAGAATTCGTAATTCTCTTTCTGATCTCCCTCTGCTGCATCCCTGTCCTCCCATCCACTCTTCCCATCTCCAATTATAGATCCCTCCAGGCAGAGCCCTGCCAGTGTTTCTGTCAGGGAAGTGCCAAGCCCATCCACAATGCTTTACAAATAATCACAGGGAACACAGATTTTGTGAAATACTGAAGCTTTTGCTGTTAAAAAAAATGAAGTCTCTCTGCCATGAAATGTCAGTGTGCCACCCTTCCCCAAGTAACATCCTTCCCTCTGTCACTCTCGCTCTGGCACATGGCAGGCCGGGATCATCTCCTCCTTCCCACAGGGAAGGAGTTGGGTTTAAATTCGAGACACAAACTTGGACAAAATTGAATGTCTGAGGTGTGTAAGAATAAGGGAAAATCGTCTCAGATCTTCTTCAGCTGCCTTTGTTTCCTGCCCTGTAACTCTTCACTCCCTGAAATGACTCAGAACTTCTGTCCCTGTTCCCTGGGAGCAGAGCCCGACCCTCCCCCCCCCCCCCCCAGCTGCCCCCTCCTGTCAGGGAATTCCAGAGAGAGAAAAGGTCTCTCTCGAGCTTCCTTTTCTCCAGGCTGAGCCCCTGGGAGAGCAGGGATTGAGCAGGTGTGGGGGCTGAGGTGCTCCAGCTTTAAGGTCTCGCTCTGAGAGCACTCCGAGTTTGTTTCCAGGCTGGAAATGGTGCCTGGAATTTTGGGTGGCCAACGGGGATCTCGAGGATTTGAGGTGGCAGCTGGGAGAGAAACCTGCTGCCCAAATGGTACTGGAGGTTATTTCCCTCTCTCTGGAATCTCTGTCAATTAAGAGCCCAGCCTTCTCCGGGGCTGCAGTTGCATTATTTGCTTTCACCTCCGATCTGCCCGAGGTGGAGTGAACTCCTCTGGAGCTGGCAAACGCCAACAGATCCCATCTCCACAGGGTTAAGGGATGGAATTGTGTTTCTCTTAACCTCTTTTGACCGGGAAGTTGGGATTTTCCCCCTCTGCCTGATCCCTGTTTCTCCTTTCTCGAGTCTTGAGTTGTTTTGGGGAGCAGAAGGTTCAGGGCTGTGCCCCTGAAGCAGCTCTGGCTGTGTGAACACAGCAACTTTCTGCAAGTTAAATCTGCTGCTATTTCTGTATTTGAAAAGGAGCTGAAATGCCAGTGGTGATGTAATGTTCATTT
>NW_028120429.1:0-66394 GCF_965178545.1 Coloeus monedula
GAGAATTCTCCGTGGTAAGCTTAAATTGTAACTTGCTTACTCTTGCGATTGGATAAGAATGACTATAATACGGCAATGGTAGGAGTCACGAGAGGCTACAGGCAAATGTCAAGGTATCACTGTGTATGGTGCTTACTGCTTGTACTGTATGAAGATACTCAGCAAAGAAAACGATAGAATGCTTTGTAACTTGAACAGAAAGCGGCTCCCGGTATGCCTCCGAGCTGTAGCTGACAGCTGTAGGGCTGGCTCTGCATACCCACTCCCTGAAATGCTGTAACTTCGCCGATGCAAGAAACAGCTTTCAAGAGAGCCGCCTGAAGTGCAGACAGCCTCCGTGAGCCTTTCTCCTCTAGAGCTGTGCAAAGAAAGCGTGCACGCTACAGCGTGGCTGCGTGCAGCATGCACGAGCAAAAGCGGCCAAGTTCAGTGCCCTCGCTGGGCTTCCCTTTTGTGCGGACAACGTGAGGCGAAGAACGAAGCCGCAGAGCAGCGGGCTTGCGTGTGCAGTGCACCGAAGTTGCAGAAGTCCAGCAAGGGCTCGTTCACAAGCCGAGCCGGCTGAGGGCGTCCTCGCTTCTGCAAAAGGCAACGCGGAGCCCTAGCGCGTCACCGCACAGCGTGGAGATAGGCACTCTCCTAGTCCTTCAGCCTTGCAGAGTCCCTGCAGCTAGAGCTCAGCCAGGAGCAGGCGTCAAAGCAGAAGGCCTTCCTAAAGCACCCCTTGTCCAAGCAGCCTCCGGAAAGGGCGCATCCCACTGCGGCTCTGCGCCTTTCTTCTAAGACAGACGCCCGGCTATGCTTTCGTGCTCGCAGCTGCCTTGGCAGCCTCCAGCAGTTGCTCTCATGGAGAACGAGCGAAGAGCTTCAGTTAAACGTCTCGCACACAGGAGAAAGGTGCCAGGACGACAGCACGTTCTTCCTCAGCCCTTCTCGTGGCCCGGATTGTGGTGCTGCCTTCAAAGCCGTGCACCTTGAAACATTCGTGCAGCAAGTGCTTCTCCCCTGGCCCACTTGGCTCAGCGAGAGCTACGTGGGCAGCGCGCACTCAGCGAAAGCCAAAGGGTGTCCTTGGAGCTCGAGCTTGTGGGAGAGGATGAAAGTTTGGGAAGAAAGTTTCACAGCTATGTAGGCTTGGCAGAAAGATGCGTGAATGTAGAAACTTAGCATGAGGTAGAAATGGAAGCACGTTTTGACAGAGAGCACAAGGTGTTTTGCTGAAACACTGATCGCTGAATAAGTGAGAAGGCAAAGGTTGGAGATTGCGTTGGAAGGAGATTTTTTCTATGCTTAGCACAACGGTATGTGACTACAGGTACAAGCACCTGTTTTTCAGCAAGCAAGTAAGTCTCAAGAAGGGCATAAGGAGCTAGAAAACATGGTTTTACCAGAAAGAGAGCTCTCGCAGGCAAACAAGAAATGCCGATGGAGCAAGAAGAAGAAGGGGGGGGTTGGGGGGGGGTGGCGGTGGGGGGGGTTGGTGGGGGGGGCGGGGTGGTGGCGGTGGTGGGGGGTCTGAGAATTCTCCGTGGTAAGCTTAAATTGTAACTTGCTTACTCTTGCGATTGGATAAGAATGACTATAATACGGCAATGGTAGGAGTCACGAGAGGCTACAGGCAAATGTCAAGGTATCACTGTGTATGGTGCTTACTGCTTGTACTGTATGAAGATACTCAGCAAAGAAAACGATAGAATGCTTTGTAACTTGAACAGAAAGCGGCTCCCGGTATGCCTCCGAGCTGTAGCTGACAGCTGTAGGGCTGGCTCTGCATACCCACTCCCTGAAATGCTGTAACTTCGCCGATGCAAGAAACAGCTTTCAAGAGAGCCGCCTGAAGTGCAGACAGCCTTCGTGAGCCTTTCTCCTCTAGAGCTGTGCAAAGAAAGCGTGCACGCTACAGCGTGGCTGCGTGCAGCATGCACGAGCAAAAGCGGCCAAGTTCAGTGCCCTCTCGCTGGGCTTCCCTTTTGTGCGGACAACGTGAGGCGAAGAACGAAGCCGCAGAGCAGCGGGCTTGCGTGTGCAGTGCACCGAAGTTGCAGAAGTCCAGCAAGGGCTCGTTCACAAGCCGAGCCGGCTGAGGGCGTCCTCGCTTCTGCAAAAGGCAACGCGGAGCCCTAGCGCGTCACCGCACAGCGTGGAGATAGGCACTCTCCTAGTCCTTCAGCCTTGCAGAGTCCCTGCAGCTAGAGCTCAGCCAGGAGCAGGCGTCAAAGCAGAAGGCCTTCCTAAAGCACCCCTTGTCCAAGCAGCCTCCGGAAAGGGCGCGTCCCACTGCGGCTCTGCGCCTTTCTTCTAAGACAGACGCCCGGCTATGCTTTCGTGCTCGCAGCTGCCTTGGCAGCCTCCAGCAGTTGCTCTCATGGAGAACGAGCGAAGAGCTTCAGTTAAACGTCTCGCACACAGGAGAAAGGTGCCAGGACGACAGCACGTTCTTCCTCAGCCCTTCTCGTGGCCCGGATTGTGGTGCTGCCTTCAAAGCCGTGCACCTTGAAACACTCGTGCAGCAAGTGCTTCTCCCCTGGCCCACTTGGCTCAGCGAGAGCTACGTGGGCAGCGCGCACTCAGCGAAAGCCAAAGGGTGTCCTTGGAGCTCGAGCTTGTTGGAGAGGATGAAAGTTTGGGAAGAAAGTTTCACAGCTATGTAGGCTTGGCAGAAAGATGCGTGAATGTAGAAACTTAGCATGAGGTAGAAATGGAAGCACGTTTTGACAGAGAGCACAAGGTGTTTTGCTGAAACACTGATCGCTGAATAAGTGAGAAGGCAAAGGTTGGAGATTGCGTTGGAAGGAGATTTTTTCTATGCTTAGCACAACGGTATGTGACTACAGGTACAAGCACCTGTTTTTCAGCAAGCAAGTAAGTCTCAAGAAGGGCATAAGGCGCTAGAAAACATGGTTTTACCAGAAAGAGAGCTCTCGCAGGCAAACAAGAAATGCCGATGGAGCAAGAAGAAGAAGGGGGGGTTGGGGGGGGGTGGCGGTGGGGGGGGTTGGTGGGGGGGGCGGGGTGGTGGCGGTGGTGGGGGGTCTGAGAATTCTCCGTGGTAAGCTTAAATTGTAACTTGCTTACTCTTGCGATTGGATAAGAATGACTATAATACGGCAATGGTAGGAGTCACGAGAGGCTACAGGCAAATGTCAAGGTATCACTGTGTATGGTGCTTACTGCTTGTACTGTATGAAGATACTCAGCAAAGAAAACGATAGAATGCTTTGTAACTTGAACAGAAAGCGGCTCCCGGTATGCCTCCGAGCTGTAGCTGACAGCTGTAGGGCTGGCTCTGCATAGCCACTCCCTGAAATGCTGTAACTTCGCCGATGCAAGAAACAGCTTTCAAGAGAGCCGCCTGAAGTGCAGACAGCCTCCGTGAGCCTTTCTCCTCTAGAGCTGTGCAAAGAAAGCGTGCACGCTACAGCGTGGCTGCGTGCAGCATGCACGAGCAAAAGCGGCCAAGTTCAGTGCCCTCGCTGGGCTTCCCTTTTGTGCGGACAACGTGAGGCGAAGAACGAAGCCGCAGAGCAGCGGGCTTGCGTGTGCAGTGCACCGAAGTTGCAGAAGTCCAGCAAGGGCTCGTTCACAAGCCGAGCCGGCTGAGGGCGTCCTCGCTTCTGCAAAAGGCAACGCGGAGCCCTAGCGCGTCACCGCACAGCGTGGAGATAGGCACTCTCCTAGTCCTTCAGCCTTGCAGAGTCCCTGCAGCTAGAGCTCAGCCAGGAGCAGGCGTCAAAGCAGAAGGCCTTCCTAAAGCACCCCTTGTCCAAGCAGCCTCCGGAAAGGGCGCGTCCCACTGCGGCTCTGCGCCTTTCTTCTAAGACAGACGCCCGGCTATGCTTTCGTGCTCGCAGCTGCCTTGGCAGCCTCCAGCAGTTGCTCTCATGGAGAACGAGCGAAGAGCTTCAGTTAAACGTCTCGCACACAGGAGAAAGGTGCCAGGACGACAGCACGTTCTTCCTCAGCCCTTCTCGTGGCCCGGATTGTGGTGCTGCCTTCAAAGCCGTGCACCTTGAAACACTCGTGCAGCAAGTGCTTCTCCCCTGGCCCACTTGGCTCAGCGAGAGCTACGTGGGCAGCGCGCACTCAGCGAAAGCCAAAGGGTGTCCTTGGAGCTCGAGCTTGTTGGAGAGGATGAAAGTTTGGGAAGAAAGTTTCACAGCTATCTAGGCTTGGCAGAAAGATGCGTGAATGTAGAAACTTAGCATGAGGTAGAAATGGAAGCACGTTTTGACAGAGAGCACAAGGTGTTTTGCTGAAACACTGATCGCTGAATAAGTGAGAAGGCAAAGGTTGGAGATTGCGTTGGAAGGAGATTTTTTCTATGCTTAGCACAACGGTATGTGACTACAGGTACAAGCACCTGTTTTTCAGCAAGCAAGTAAGTCTCAAGAAGGGCATAAGGAGCTAGAAAACATGGTTTTACCAGAAAGAGAGCTCTCGCAGGCAAACAAGAAATGCCGATGGAGCAAGAAGAAGAAGGGGGGGGTTGGGGGGGGGTGGCGGTGGGGGGGGTTGGTGGGGGGGGCGGGGTGGTGGCGGTGGTGGGGGGTCTGAGAATTCTCCGTGGTAAGCTTAAATTGTAACTTGCTTACTCTTGCGATTGGATAAGAATGACTATAATACGGCAATGGTAGGAGTCACGAGAGGCTACAGGCAAATGTCAAGGTATCACTGTGTATGGTGCTTACTGCTTGTACTGTATGAAGATACTCAGCAAAGAAAACGATAGAATGCTTTGTAACTTGAACAGAAAGCGGCTCCCGGTATGCCTCCGAGCTGTAGCTGACAGCTGTAGGGCTGGCTCTGCATACCCACTCCCTGAAATGCTGTAACTTCGCCGATGCAAGAAACAGCTTTCAAGAGAGCCGCCTGAAGTGCAGACAGCCTCCGTGAGCCTTTCTCCTCTAGAGCTGTGCAAAGAAAGCGTGCACGCTACAGCGTGGCTGCGTGCAGCATGCACGAGCAAAAGCGGCCAAGTTCAGTGCCCTCGCTGGGCTTCCCTTTTGTGCGGACAACGTGAGGCGAAGAACGAAGCCGCAGAGCAGCGGGCTTGCGTGTGCAGTGCACCGAAGTTGCAGAAGTCCAGCAAGGGCTCGTTCACAAGCCGAGCCGGCTGAGGGCGTCCTCGCTTCTGCAAAAGGCAACGCGGAGCCCTAGCGCGTCACCGCACAGCGTGGAGATAGGCACTCTCCTAGTCCTTCAGCCTTGCAGAGTCCCTGCAGCTAGAGCTCAGCCAGGAGCAGGCGTCAAAGCAGAAGGCCTTCCTAAAGCACCCCTTGTCCAAGCAGCCTCCGGAAAGGGCGCGTCCCACTGCGGCTCTGCGCCTTTCTTCTAAGACAGACGCCCGGCTATGCTTTCGTGCTCGCAGCTGCCTTGGCAGCCTCCAGCAGTTGCTCTCATGGAGAACGAGCGAAGAGCTTCAGTTAAACGTCTCGCACACAGGAGAAAGGTGCCAGGACGACAGCACGTTCTTCCTCAGCCCTTCTCGTGGCCCGGATTGTGGTGCTGCCTTCAAAGCCGTGCACCTTGAAACACTCGTGCAGCAAGTGCTTCTCCCCTGGCCCACTTGGCTCAGCGAGAGCTACGTGGGCAGCGCGCACTCAGCGAAAGCCAAAGGGTGTCCTTGGAGCTCGAGCTTGTTGGAGAGGATGAAAGTTTGGGAAGAAAGTTTCACAGCTATGTAGGCTTGGCAGAAAGATGCGTGAATGTAGAAACTTAGCATGAGGTAGAAATGGAAGCACGTTTTGACAGAGAGCACAAGGTGTTTTGCTGAAACACTGATCGCTGAATAAGTGAGAAGGCAAAGGTTGGAGATTGCGTTGGAAGGAGATTTTTTCTATGCTTAGCACAACGGTATGTGACTACAGGTACAAGCACCTGTTTTTCAGCAAGCAAGTAAGTCTCAAGAAGGGCATAAGGAGCTAGAAAACATGGTTTTACCAGAAAGAGAGCTCTCGCAGGCAAACAAGAAATGCCGATGGAGCAAGAAGAAGAAGGGGGGGGTTGGGGGGGGGTGGCGGTGGGGGGGGTTGGTGGGGGGGGCGGGGTGGTGGCGGTGGTGGGGGGTCTGAGAATTCTCCGTGGTAAGCTTAAATTGTAACTTGCTTACTCTTGCGATTGGATAAGAATGACTATAATACGGCAATGGTAGGAGTCACGAGAGGCTACAGGCAAATGTCAAGGTATCACTGTGTATGGTGCTTACTGCTTGTACTGTATGAAGATACTCAGCAAAGAAAACGATAGAATGCTTTGTAACTTGAACAGAAAGCGGCTCCCGGTATGCCTCCGAGCTGTAGCTGACAGCTGTAGGGCTGGCTCTGCATACCCACTCCCTGAAATGCTGTAACTTCGCCGATGCAAGAAACAGCTTTCAAGAGAGCCGCCTGAAGTGCAGACAGCCTCCGTGAGCCTTTCTCCTCTAGAGCTGTGCAAAGAAAGCGTGCACGCTACAGCGTGGCTGCGTGCAGCATGCACGAGCAAAAGCGGCCAAGTTCAGTGCCCTCGCTGGGCTTCCCTTTTGTGCGGACAACGTGAGGCGAAGAACGAAGCCGCAGAGCAGCGGGCTTGCGTGTGCAGTGCACCGAAGTTGCAGAAGTCCAGCAAGGGCTCGTTCACAAGCCGAGCCGGCTGAGGGCGTCCTCGCTTCTGCAAAAGGCAACGCGGAGCCCTAGCGCGTCACCGCACAGCGTGGAGATAGGCACTCTCCTAGTCCTTCAGCCTTGCAGAGTCCCTGCAGCTAGAGCTCAGCCAGGAGCAGGCGTCAAAGCAGAAGGCCTTCCTAAAGCACCCCTTGTCCAAGCAGCCTCCGGAAAGGGCGCGTCCCACTGCGGCTCTGCGCCTTTCTTCTAAGACAGACGCCCGGCTATGCTTTCGTGCTCGCAGCTGCCTTGGCAGCCTCCAGCAGTTGCTCTCATGGAGAACGAGCGAAGAGCTTCAGTTAAACGTCTCGCACACAGGAGAAAGGTGCCAGGACGACAGCACGTTCTTCCTCAGCCCTTCTCGTGGCCCGGATTGTGGTGCTGCCTTCAAAGCCGTGCACCTTGAAACACTCGTGCAGCAAGTGCTTCTCCCCTGGCCCACTTGGCTCAGCGAGAGCTACGTGGGCAGCGCGCACTCAGCGAAAGCCAAAGGGTGTCCTTGGAGCTCGAGCTTGTTGGAGAGGATGAAAGTTTGGGAAGAAAGTTTCACAGCTATGTAGGCTTGGCAGAAAGATGCGTGAATGTAGAAACTTAGCATGAGGTAGAAATGGAAGCACGTTTTGACAGAGAGCACAAGGTGTTTTGCTGAAACACTGATCGCTGAATAAGTGAGAAGGCAAAGGTTGGAGATTGCGTTGGAAGGAGATTTTTTCTATGCTTAGCACAACGGTATGTGACTACAGGTACAAGCACCTGTTTTTCAGCAAGCAAGTAAGTCTCAAGAAGGGCATAAGGAGCTAGAAAACATGGTTTTACCAGAAAGAGAGCTCTCGCAGGCAAACAAGAAATGCCGATGGAGCAAGAAGAAGAAGGGGGGGGTTGGGGGGGGGTGGCGGTGGGGGGGGTTGGTGGGGGGGGCGGGGTGGTGGCGGTGGTGGGGGGTCTGAGAATTGTCCGTGGTAAGCTTAAATTGTAACTTGCTTACTCTTGCGATTGGATAAGAATGACTATAATACGGCAATGGTAGGAGTCACGAGAGGCTACAGGCAAATGTCAAGGTATCACTGTGTATGGTGCTTACTGCTTGTACTGTATGAAGATACTCAGCAAAGAAAACGATAGAATGCTTTGTAACTTGAACAGAAAGCGGCTCCCGGTATGCCTCCGAGCTGTAGCTGACAGCTGTAGGGCTGGCTCTGCATACCCACTCCCTGAAATGCTGTAACTTCGCCGATGCAAGAAACAGCTTTCAAGAGAGCCGCCTGAAGTGCAGACAGCCTCCGTGAGCCTTTCTCCTCTAGAGCTGTGCAAAGAAAGCGTGCACGCTACAGCGTGGCTGCGTGCAGCATGCACGAGCAAAAGCGGCCAAGTTCAGTGCCCTCGCTGGGCTTCCCTTTTGTGCGGACAACGTGAGGCGAAGAACGAAGCCGCAGAGCAGCGGGCTTGCGTGTGCAGTGCACCGAAGTTGCAGAAGTCCAGCAAGGGCTCGTTCACAAGCCGAGCCGGCTGAGGGCGTCCTCGCTTCTGCAAAAGGCAACGCGGAGCCCTAGCGCGTCACCGCACAGCGTGGAGATAGGCACTCTCCTAGTCCTTCAGCCTTGCAGAGTCCCTGCAGCTAGAGCTCAGCCAGGAGCAGGCGTCAAAGCAGAAGGCCTTCCTAAAGCACCCCTTGTCCAAGCAGCCTCCGGAAAGGGCGCGTCCCACTGCGGCTCTGCGCCTTTCTTCTAAGACAGACGCCCGGCTATGCTTTCGTGCTCGCAGCTGCCTTGGCAGCCTCCAGCAGTTGCTCTCATGGAGAACGAGCGAAGAGCTTCAGTTAAACGTCTCGCACACAGGAGAAAGGTGCCAGGACGACAGCACGTTCTTCCTCAGCCCTTCTCGTGGCCCGGATTGTGGTGCTGCCTTCAAAGCCGTGCACCTTGAAACACTCGTGCAGCAAGTGCTTCTCCCCTGGCCCACTTGGCTCAGCGAGAGCTACGTGGGCAGCGCGCACTCAGCGAAAGCCAAAGGGTGTCCTTGGAGCTCGAGCTTGTTGGAGAGGATGAAAGTTTGGGAAGAAAGTTTCACAGCTATGTAGGCTTGGCAGAAAGATGCGTGAATGTAGAAACTTAGCATGAGGTAGAAATGGAAGCACGTTTTGACAGAGAGCACAAGGTGTTTTGCTGAAACACTGATCGCTGAATAAGTGAGAAGGCAAAGGTTGGAGATTGCGTTGGAAGGAGATTTTTTCTATGCTTAGCACAACGGTATGTGACTACAGGTACAAGCACCTGTTTTTCAGCAAGCAAGTAAGTCTCAAGAAGGGCATAAGGAGCTAGAAAACATGGTTTTACCAGAAAGAGAGCTCTCGCAGGCAAACAAGAAATGCCGATGGAGCAAGAAGAAGAAGGGGGGGGTTGGGGGGGGTGGCGGTGGGGGGGGTTGGTGGGGGGGGCGGGGTGGTGGCGGTGGTGGGGGGTCTGAGAATTGTCCGTGGTAAGCTTAAATTGTAACTTGCTTACTCTTGCGATTGGATAAGAATGACTATAATACGGCAATGGTAGGAGTCACGAGAGGCTACAGGCAAATGTCAAGGTATCACTGTGTATGGTGCTTACTGCTTGTACTGTATGAAGATACTCAGCAAAGAAAACGATAGAATGCTTTGTAACTTGAACAGAAAGCGGCTCCCGGTATGCCTCCGAGCTGTAGCTGACAGCTGTAGGGCTGGCTCTGCATACCCACTCCCTGAAATGCTGTAACTTCGCCGATGCAAGAAACAGCTTTCAAGAGAGCCGCCTGAAGTGCAGACAGCCTCCGTGAGCCTTTCTCCTCTAGAGCTGTGCAAAGAAAGCGTGCACGCTACAGCGTGGCTGCGTGCAGCATGCACGAGCAAAAGCGGCCAAGTTCAGTGCCCTCGCTGGGCTTCCCTTTTGTGCGGACAACGTGAGGCGAAGAACGAAGCCGCAGAGCAGCGGGCTTGCGTGTGCAGTGCACCGAAGTTGCAGAAGTCCAGCAAGGGCTCGTTCACAAGCCGAGCCGGCTGAGGGCGTCCTCGCTTCTGCAAAAGGCAACGCGGAGCCCTAGCGCGTCACCGCACAGCGTGGAGATAGGCACTCTCCTAGTCCTTCAGCCTTGCAGAGTCCCTGCAGCTAGAGCTCAGCCAGGAGCAGGCGTCAAAGCAGAAGGCCTTCCTAAAGCACCCCTTGTCCAAGCAGCCTCCGGAAAGGGCGCGTCCCACTGCGGCTCTGCGCCTTTCTTCTAAGACAGACGCCCGGCTATGCTTTCGTGCTCGCAGCTGCCTTGGCAGCCTCCAGCAGTTGCTCTCATGGAGAACGAGCGAAGAGCTTCAGTTAAACGTCTCGCACACAGGAGAAAGGTGCCAGGACGACAGCACGTTCTTCCTCAGCCCTTCTCGTGGCCCGGATTGTGGTGCTGCCTTCAAAGCCGTGCACCTTGAAACACTCGTGCAGCAAGTGCTTCTCCCCTGGCCCACTTGGCTCAGCGAGAGCTACGTGGGCAGCGCGCACTCAGCGAAAGCCAAAGGGTGTCCTTGGAGCTCGAGCTTGTTGGAGAGGATGAAAGTTTGGGAAGAAAGTTTCACAGCTATCTAGGCTTGGCAGAAAGATGCGTGAATGTAGAAACTTAGCATGAGGTAGAAATGGAAGCACGTTTTGACAGAGAGCACAAGGTGTTTTGCTGAAACACTGATCGCTGAATAAGTGAGAAGGCAAAGGTTGGAGATTGCGTTGGAAGGAGATTTTTTCTATGCTTAGCACAACGGTATGTGACTACAGGTACAAGCACCTGTTTTTCAGCAAGCAAGTAAGTCTCAAGAAGGGCATAAGGAGCTAGAAAACATGGTTTTACCAGAAAGAGAGCTCTCGCAGGCAAACAAGAAATGCCGATGGAGCAAGAAGAAGAAGGGGGGGGTTGGGGGGGGGTGGCGGTGGGGGGGGTTGGTGGGGGGGGCGGGGTGGTGGCGGTGGTGGGGGGTCTGAGAATTCTCCGTGGTAAGCTTAAATTGTAACTTGCTTACTCTTGCGATTGGATAAGAATGACTATAATACGGCAATGGTAGGAGTCACGAGAGGCTACAGGCAAATGTCAAGGTATCACTGTGTATGGTGCTTACTGCTTGTACTGTATGAAGATACTCAGCAAAGAAAACGATAGAATGCTTTGTAACTTGAACAGAAAGCGGCTCCCGGTATGCCTCCGAGCTGTAGCTGACAGCTGTAGGGCTGGCTCTGCATACCCACTCCCTGAAATGCTGTAACTTCGCCGATGCAAGAAACAGCTTTCAAGAGAGCCGCCTGAAGTGCAGACAGCCTCCGTGAGCCTTTCTCCTCTAGAGCTGTGCAAAGAAAGCGTGCACGCTACAGCGTGGCTGCGTGCAGCATGCACGAGCAAAAGCGGCCAAGTTCAGTGCCCTCGCTGGGCTTCCCTTTTGTGCGGACAACGTGAGGCGAAGAACGAAGCCGCAGAGCAGCGGGCTTGCGTGTGCAGTGCACCGAAGTTGCAGAAGTCCAGCAAGGGCTCGTTCACAAGCCGAGCCGGCTGAGGGCGTCCTCGCTTCTGCAAAAGGCAACGCGGAGCCCTAGCGCGTCACCGCACAGCGTGGAGATAGGCACTCTCCTAGTCCTTCAGCCTTGCAGAGTCCCTGCAGCTAGAGCTCAGCCAGGAGCAGGCGTCAAAGCAGAAGGCCTTCCTAAAGCACCCCTTGTCCAAGCAGCCTCCGGAAAGGGCGCATCCCACTGCGGCTCTGCGCCTTTCTTCTAAGACAGACGCCCGGCTATGCTTTCGTGCTCGCAGCTGCCTTGGCAGCCTCCAGCAGTTGCTCTCATGGAGAACGAGCGAAGAGCTTCAGTTAAACGTCTCGCACACAGGAGAAAGGTGCCAGGACGACAGCACGTTCTTCCTCAGCCCTTCTCGTGGCCCGGATTGTGGTGCTGCCTTCAAAGCCGTGCACCTTGAAACATTCGTGCAGCAAGTGCTTCTCCCCTGGCCCACTTGGCTCAGCGAGAGCTACGTGGGCAGCGCGCACTCAGCGAAAGCCAAAGGGTGTCCTTGGAGCTCGAGCTTGTGGGAGAGGATGAAAGTTTGGGAAGAAAGTTTCACAGCTATGTAGGCTTGGCAGAAAGATGCGTGAATGTAGAAACTTAGCATGAGGTAGAAATGGAAGCACGTTTTGACAGAGAGCACAAGGTGTTTTGCTGAAACACTGATCGCTGAATAAGTGAGAAGGCAAAGGTTGGAGATTGCGTTGGAAGGAGATTTTTTCTATGCTTAGCACAACGGTATGTGACTACAGGTACAAGCACCTGTTTTTCAGCAAGCAAGTAAGTCTCAAGAAGGGCATAAGGAGCTAGAAAACATGGTTTTACCAGAAAGAGAGCTCTCGCAGGCAAACAAGAAATGCCGATGGAGCAAGAAGAAGAAGGGGGGGGTTGGGGGGGGGTGGCGGTGGGGGGGGTTGGTGGGGGGGGCGGGGTGGTGGCGGTGGTGGGGGGTCTGAGAATTCTCCGTGGTAAGCTTAAATTGTAACTTGCTTACTCTTGCGATTGGATAAGAATGACTATAATACGGCAATGGTAGGAGTCACGAGAGGCTACAGGCAAATGTCAAGGTATCACTGTGTATGGTGCTTACTGCTTGTACTGTATGAAGATACTCAGCAAAGAAAACGATAGAATGCTTTGTAACTTGAACAGAAAGCGGCTCCCGGTATGCCTCCGAGCTGTAGCTGACAGCTGTAGGGCTGGCTCTGCATACCCACTCCCTGAAATGCTGTAACTTCGCCGATGCAAGAAACAGCTTTCAAGAGAGCCGCCTGAAGTGCAGACAGCCTTCGTGAGCCTTTCTCCTCTAGAGCTGTGCAAAGAAAGCGTGCACGCTACAGCGTGGCTGCGTGCAGCATGCACGAGCAAAAGCGGCCAAGTTCAGTGCCCTCTCGCTGGGCTTCCCTTTTGTGCGGACAACGTGAGGCGAAGAACGAAGCCGCAGAGCAGCGGGCTTGCGTGTGCAGTGCACCGAAGTTGCAGAAGTCCAGCAAGGGCTCGTTCACAAGCCGAGCCGGCTGAGGGCGTCCTCGCTTCTGCAAAAGGCAACGCGGAGCCCTAGCGCGTCACCGCACAGCGTGGAGATAGGCACTCTCCTAGTCCTTCAGCCTTGCAGAGTCCCTGCAGCTAGAGCTCAGCCAGGAGCAGGCGTCAAAGCAGAAGGCCTTCCTAAAGCACCCCTTGTCCAAGCAGCCTCCGGAAAGGGCGCGTCCCACTGCGGCTCTGCGCCTTTCTTCTAAGACAGACGCCCGGCTATGCTTTCGTGCTCGCAGCTGCCTTGGCAGCCTCCAGCAGTTGCTCTCATGGAGAACGAGCGAAGAGCTTCAGTTAAACGTCTCGCACACAGGAGAAAGGTGCCAGGACGACAGCACGTTCTTCCTCAGCCCTTCTCGTGGCCCGGATTGTGGTGCTGCCTTCAAAGCCGTGCACCTTGAAACACTCGTGCAGCAAGTGCTTCTCCCCTGGCCCACTTGGCTCAGCGAGAGCTACGTGGGCAGCGCGCACTCAGCGAAAGCCAAAGGGTGTCCTTGGAGCTCGAGCTTGTTGGAGAGGATGAAAGTTTGGGAAGAAAGTTTCACAGCTATGTAGGCTTGGCAGAAAGATGCGTGAATGTAGAAACTTAGCATGAGGTAGAAATGGAAGCACGTTTTGACAGAGAGCACAAGGTGTTTTGCTGAAACACTGATCGCTGAATAAGTGAGAAGGCAAAGGTTGGAGATTGCGTTGGAAGGAGATTTTTTCTATGCTTAGCACAACGGTATGTGACTACAGGTACAAGCACCTGTTTTTCAGCAAGCAAGTAAGTCTCAAGAAGGGCATAAGGCGCTAGAAAACATGGTTTTACCAGAAAGAGAGCTCTCGCAGGCAAACAAGAAATGCCGATGGAGCAAGAAGAAGAAGGGGGGGTTGGGGGGGGGTGGCGGTGGGGGGGGTTGGTGGGGGGGGCGGGGTGGTGGCGGTGGTGGGGGGTCTGAGAATTCTCCGTGGTAAGCTTAAATTGTAACTTGCTTACTCTTGCGATTGGATAAGAATGACTATAATACGGCAATGGTAGGAGTCACGAGAGGCTACAGGCAAATGTCAAGGTATCACTGTGTATGGTGCTTACTGCTTGTACTGTATGAAGATACTCAGCAAAGAAAACGATAGAATGCTTTGTAACTTGAACAGAAAGCGGCTCCCGGTATGCCTCCGAGCTGTAGCTGACAGCTGTAGGGCTGGCTCTGCATAGCCACTCCCTGAAATGCTGTAACTTCGCCGATGCAAGAAACAGCTTTCAAGAGAGCCGCCTGAAGTGCAGACAGCCTCCGTGAGCCTTTCTCCTCTAGAGCTGTGCAAAGAAAGCGTGCACGCTACAGCGTGGCTGCGTGCAGCATGCACGAGCAAAAGCGGCCAAGTTCAGTGCCCTCGCTGGGCTTCCCTTTTGTGCGGACAACGTGAGGCGAAGAACGAAGCCGCAGAGCAGCGGGCTTGCGTGTGCAGTGCACCGAAGTTGCAGAAGTCCAGCAAGGGCTCGTTCACAAGCCGAGCCGGCTGAGGGCGTCCTCGCTTCTGCAAAAGGCAACGCGGAGCCCTAGCGCGTCACCGCACAGCGTGGAGATAGGCACTCTCCTAGTCCTTCAGCCTTGCAGAGTCCCTGCAGCTAGAGCTCAGCCAGGAGCAGGCGTCAAAGCAGAAGGCCTTCCTAAAGCACCCCTTGTCCAAGCAGCCTCCGGAAAGGGCGCGTCCCACTGCGGCTCTGCGCCTTTCTTCTAAGACAGACGCCCGGCTATGCTTTCGTGCTCGCAGCTGCCTTGGCAGCCTCCAGCAGTTGCTCTCATGGAGAACGAGCGAAGAGCTTCAGTTAAACGTCTCGCACACAGGAGAAAGGTGCCAGGACGACAGCACGTTCTTCCTCAGCCCTTCTCGTGGCCCGGATTGTGGTGCTGCCTTCAAAGCCGTGCACCTTGAAACACTCGTGCAGCAAGTGCTTCTCCCCTGGCCCACTTGGCTCAGCGAGAGCTACGTGGGCAGCGCGCACTCAGCGAAAGCCAAAGGGTGTCCTTGGAGCTCGAGCTTGTTGGAGAGGATGAAAGTTTGGGAAGAAAGTTTCACAGCTATCTAGGCTTGGCAGAAAGATGCGTGAATGTAGAAACTTAGCATGAGGTAGAAATGGAAGCACGTTTTGACAGAGAGCACAAGGTGTTTTGCTGAAACACTGATCGCTGAATAAGTGAGAAGGCAAAGGTTGGAGATTGCGTTGGAAGGAGATTTTTTCTATGCTTAGCACAACGGTATGTGACTACAGGTACAAGCACCTGTTTTTCAGCAAGCAAGTAAGTCTCAAGAAGGGCATAAGGAGCTAGAAAACATGGTTTTACCAGAAAGAGAGCTCTCGCAGGCAAACAAGAAATGCCGATGGAGCAAGAAGAAGAAGGGGGGGGTTGGGGGGGGGTGGCGGTGGGGGGGGTTGGTGGGGGGGGCGGGGTGGTGGCGGTGGTGGGGGGTCTGAGAATTCTCCGTGGTAAGCTTAAATTGTAACTTGCTTACTCTTGCGATTGGATAAGAATGACTATAATACGGCAATGGTAGGAGTCACGAGAGGCTACAGGCAAATGTCAAGGTATCACTGTGTATGGTGCTTACTGCTTGTACTGTATGAAGATACTCAGCAAAGAAAACGATAGAATGCTTTGTAACTTGAACAGAAAGCGGCTCCCGGTATGCCTCCGAGCTGTAGCTGACAGCTGTAGGGCTGGCTCTGCATACCCACTCCCTGAAATGCTGTAACTTCGCCGATGCAAGAAACAGCTTTCAAGAGAGCCGCCTGAAGTGCAGACAGCCTCCGTGAGCCTTTCTCCTCTAGAGCTGTGCAAAGAAAGCGTGCACGCTACAGCGTGGCTGCGTGCAGCATGCACGAGCAAAAGCGGCCAAGTTCAGTGCCCTCGCTGGGCTTCCCTTTTGTGCGGACAACGTGAGGCGAAGAACGAAGCCGCAGAGCAGCGGGCTTGCGTGTGCAGTGCACCGAAGTTGCAGAAGTCCAGCAAGGGCTCGTTCACAAGCCGAGCCGGCTGAGGGCGTCCTCGCTTCTGCAAAAGGCAACGCGGAGCCCTAGCGCGTCACCGCACAGCGTGGAGATAGGCACTCTCCTAGTCCTTCAGCCTTGCAGAGTCCCTGCAGCTAGAGCTCAGCCAGGAGCAGGCGTCAAAGCAGAAGGCCTTCCTAAAGCACCCCTTGTCCAAGCAGCCTCCGGAAAGGGCGCGTCCCACTGCGGCTCTGCGCCTTTCTTCTAAGACAGACGCCCGGCTATGCTTTCGTGCTCGCAGCTGCCTTGGCAGCCTCCAGCAGTTGCTCTCATGGAGAACGAGCGAAGAGCTTCAGTTAAACGTCTCGCACACAGGAGAAAGGTGCCAGGACGACAGCACGTTCTTCCTCAGCCCTTCTCGTGGCCCGGATTGTGGTGCTGCCTTCAAAGCCGTGCACCTTGAAACACTCGTGCAGCAAGTGCTTCTCCCCTGGCCCACTTGGCTCAGCGAGAGCTACGTGGGCAGCGCGCACTCAGCGAAAGCCAAAGGGTGTCCTTGGAGCTCGAGCTTGTTGGAGAGGATGAAAGTTTGGGAAGAAAGTTTCACAGCTATGTAGGCTTGGCAGAAAGATGCGTGAATGTAGAAACTTAGCATGAGGTAGAAATGGAAGCACGTTTTGACAGAGAGCACAAGGTGTTTTGCTGAAACACTGATCGCTGAATAAGTGAGAAGGCAAAGGTTGGAGATTGCGTTGGAAGGAGATTTTTTCTATGCTTAGCACAACGGTATGTGACTACAGGTACAAGCACCTGTTTTTCAGCAAGCAAGTAAGTCTCAAGAAGGGCATAAGGAGCTAGAAAACATGGTTTTACCAGAAAGAGAGCTCTCGCAGGCAAACAAGAAATGCCGATGGAGCAAGAAGAAGAAGGGGGGGGTTGGGGGGGGGTGGCGGTGGGGGGGGTTGGTGGGGGGGGCGGGGTGGTGGCGGTGGTGGGGGGTCTGAGAATTCTCCGTGGT
Organism: Coloeus monedula; assembly: GCF_965178545.1. Taxonomy (NCBI): domain Eukaryota; kingdom Metazoa; phylum Chordata; class Aves; order Passeriformes; family Corvidae; genus Coloeus; species Coloeus monedula. The sequence goes on from NW_028120429.1 coordinate 16,705, forward strand.
AAGCTTAAATTGTAACTTGCTTACTCTTGCGATTGGATAAGAATGACTATAATACGGCAATGGTAGGAGTCACGAGAGGCTACAGGCAAATGTCAAGGTATCACTGTGTATGGTGCTTACTGCTTGTACTGTATGAAGATACTCAGCAAAGAAAACGATAGAATGCTTTGTAACTTGAACAGAAAGCGGCTCCCGGTATGCCTCCGAGCTGTAGCTGACAGCTGTAGGGCTGGCTCTGCATACCCACTCCCTGAAATGCTGTAACTTCGCCGATGCAAGAAACAGCTTTCAAGAGAGCCGCCTGAAGTGCAGACAGCCTCCGTGAGCCTTTCTCCTCTAGAGCTGTGCAAAGAAAGCGTGCACGCTACAGCGTGGCTGCGTGCAGCATGCACGAGCAAAAGCGGCCAAGTTCAGTGCCCTCGCTGGGCTTCCCTTTTGTGCGGACAACGTGAGGCGAAGAACGAAGCCGCAGAGCAGCGGGCTTGCGTGTGCAGTGCACCGAAGTTGCAGAAGTCCAGCAAGGGCTCGTTCACAAGCCGAGCCGGCTGAGGGCGTCCTCGCTTCTGCAAAAGGCAACGCGGAGCCCTAGCGCGTCACCGCACAGCGTGGAGATAGGCACTCTCCTAGTCCTTCAGCCTTGCAGAGTCCCTGCAGCTAGAGCTCAGCCAGGAGCAGGCGTCAAAGCAGAAGGCCTTCCTAAAGCACCCCTTGTCCAAGCAGCCTCCGGAAAGGGCGCGTCCCACTGCGGCTCTGCGCCTTTCTTCTAAGACAGACGCCCGGCTATGCTTTCGTGCTCGCAGCTGCCTTGGCAGCCTCCAGCAGTTGCTCTCATGGAGAACGAGCGAAGAGCTTCAGTTAAACGTCTCGCACACAGGAGAAAGGTGCCAGGACGACAGCACGTTCTTCCTCAGCCCTTCTCGTGGCCCGGATTGTGGTGCTGCCTTCAAAGCCGTGCACCTTGAAACACTCGTGCAGCAAGTGCTTCTCCCCTGGCCCACTTGGCTCAGCGAGAGCTACGTGGGCAGCGCGCACTCAGCGAAAGCCAAAGGGTGTCCTTGGAGCTCGAGCTTGTTGGAGAGGATGAAAGTTTGGGAAGAAAGTTTCACAGCTATGTAGGCTTGGCAGAAAGATGCGTGAATGTAGAAACTTAGCATGAGGTAGAAATGGAAGCACGTTTTGACAGAGAGCACAAGGTGTTTTGCTGAAACACTGATCGCTGAATAAGTGAGAAGGCAAAGGTTGGAGATTGCGTTGGAAGGAGATTTTTTCTATGCTTAGCACAACGGTATGTGACTACAGGTACAAGCACCTGTTTTTCAGCAAGCAAGTAAGTCTCAAGAAGGGCATAAGGAGCTAGAAAACATGGTTTTACCAGAAAGAGAGCTCTCGCAGGCAAACAAGAAATGCCGATGGAGCAAGAAGAAGAAGGGGGGGGTTGGGGGGGGGTGGCGGTGGGGGGGGTTGGTGGGGGGGGCGGGGTGGTGGCGGTGGTGGGGGGTCTGAGAATTGTCCGTGGTAAGCTTAAATTGTAACTTGCTTACTCTTGCGATTGGATAAGAATGACTATAATACGGCAATGGTAGGAGTCACGAGAGGCTACAGGCAAATGTCAAGGTATCACTGTGTATGGTGCTTACTGCTTGTACTGTATGAAGATACTCAGCAAAGAAAACGATAGAATGCTTTGTAACTTGAACAGAAAGCGGCTCCCGGTATGCCTCCGAGCTGTAGCTGACAGCTGTAGGGCTGGCTCTGCATACCCACTCCCTGAAATGCTGTAACTTCGCCGATGCAAGAAACAGCTTTCAAGAGAGCCGCCTGAAGTGCAGACAGCCTCCGTGAGCCTTTCTCCTCTAGAGCTGTGCAAAGAAAGCGTGCACGCTACAGCGTGGCTGCGTGCAGCATGCACGAGCAAAAGCGGCCAAGTTCAGTGCCCTCGCTGGGCTTCCCTTTTGTGCGGACAACGTGAGGCGAAGAACGAAGCCGCAGAGCAGCGGGCTTGCGTGTGCAGTGCACCGAAGTTGCAGAAGTCCAGCAAGGGCTCGTTCACAAGCCGAGCCGGCTGAGGGCGTCCTCGCTTCTGCAAAAGGCAACGCGGAGCCCTAGCGCGTCACCGCACAGCGTGGAGATAGGCACTCTCCTAGTCCTTCAGCCTTGCAGAGTCCCTGCAGCTAGAGCTCAGCCAGGAGCAGGCGTCAAAGCAGAAGGCCTTCCTAAAGCACCCCTTGTCCAAGCAGCCTCCGGAAAGGGCGCGTCCCACTGCGGCTCTGCGCCTTTCTTCTAAGACAGACGCCCGGCTATGCTTTCGTGCTCGCAGCTGCCTTGGCAGCCTCCAGCAGTTGCTCTCATGGAGAACGAGCGAAGAGCTTCAGTTAAACGTCTCGCACACAGGAGAAAGGTGCCAGGACGACAGCACGTTCTTCCTCAGCCCTTCTCGTGGCCCGGATTGTGGTGCTGCCTTCAAAGCCGTGCACCTTGAAACACTCGTGCAGCAAGTGCTTCTCCCCTGGCCCACTTGGCTCAGCGAGAGCTACGTGGGCAGCGCGCACTCAGCGAAAGCCAAAGGGTGTCCTTGGAGCTCGAGCTTGTTGGAGAGGATGAAAGTTTGGGAAGAAAGTTTCACAGCTATGTAGGCTTGGCAGAAAGATGCGTGAATGTAGAAACTTAGCATGAGGTAGAAATGGAAGCACGTTTTGACAGAGAGCACAAGGTGTTTTGCTGAAACACTGATCGCTGAATAAGTGAGAAGGCAAAGGTTGGAGATTGCGTTGGAAGGAGATTTTTTCTATGCTTAGCACAACGGTATGTGACTACAGGTACAAGCACCTGTTTTTCAGCAAGCAAGTAAGTCTCAAGAAGGGCATAAGGAGCTAGAAAACATGGTTTTACCAGAAAGAGAGCTCTCGCAGGCAAACAAGAAATGCCGATGGAGCAAGAAGAAGAAGGGGGGGGTTGGGGGGGGGGTGGCGGTGGGAGGGGTTGGTGGGGGGGGCGGGGTGGTGGCGGTGGTGGGGGGTCTGAGAATTGTCCGTGGTAAGCTTAAATTGTAACTTGCTTACTCTTGCGATTGGATAAGAATGACTATAATACGGCAATGGTAGGAGTCACGAGAGGCTACAGGCAAATGTCAAGGTATCACTGTGTATGGTGCTTACTGCTTGTACTGTATGAAGATACTCAGCAAAGAAAACGATAGAATGCTTTGTAACTTGAACAGAAAGCGGCTCCCGGTATGCCTCCGAGCTGTAGCTGACAGCTGTAGGGCTGGCTCTGCATACCCACTCCCTGAAATGCTGTAACTTCGCCGATGCAAGAAACAGCTTTCAAGAGAGCCGCCTGAAGTGCAGACAGCCTCCGTGAGCCTTTCTCCTCTAGAGCTGTGCAAAGAAAGCGTGCACGCTACAGCGTGGCTGCGTGCAGCATGCACGAGCAAAAGCGGCCAAGTTCAGTGCCCTCGCTGGGCTTCCCTTTTGTGCGGACAACGTGAGGCGAAGAACGAAGCCGCAGAGCAGCGGGCTTGCGTGTGCAGTGCACCGAAGTTGCAGAAGTCCAGCAAGGGCTCGTTCACAAGCCGAGCCGGCTGAGGGCGTCCTCGCTTCTGCAAAAGGCAACGCGGAGCCCTAGCGCGTCACCGCACAGCGTGGAGATAGGCACTCTCCTAGTCCTTCAGCCTTGCAGAGTCCCTGCAGCTAGAGCTCAGCCAGGAGCAGGCGTCAAAGCAGAAGGCCTTCCTAAAGCACCCCTTGTCCAAGCAGCCTCCGGAAAGGGCGCGTCCCACTGCGGCTCTGCGCCTTTCTTCTAAGACAGACGCCCGGCTATGCTTTCGTGCTCGCAGCTGCCTTGGCAGCCTCCAGCAGTTGCTCTCATGGAGAACGAGCGAAGAGCTTCAGTTAAACGTCTCGCACACAGGAGAAAGGTGCCAGGACGACAGCACGTTCTTCCTCAGCCCTTCTCGTGGCCCGGATTGTGGTGCTGCCTTCAAAGCCGTGCACCTTGAAACACTCGTGCAGCAAGTGCTTCTCCCCTGGCCCACTTGGCTCAGCGAGAGCTACGTGGGCAGCGCGCACTCAGCGAAAGCCAAAGGGTGTCCTTGGAGCTCGAGCTTGTTGGAGAGGATGAAAGTTTGGGAAGAAAGTTTCACAGCTATGTAGGCTTGGCAGAAAGATGCGTGAATGTAGAAACTTAGCATGAGGTAGAAATGGAAGCACGTTTTGACAGAGAGCACAAGGTGTTTTGCTGAAACACTGATCGCTGAATAAGTGAGAAGGCAAAGGTTGGAGATTGCGTTGGAAGGAGATTTTTTCTATGCTTAGCACAACGGTATGTGACTACAGGTACAAGCACCTGTTTTTCAGCAAGCAAGTAAGTCTCAAGAAGGGCATAAGGAGCTAGAAAACATGGTTTTACCAGAAAGAGAGCTCTCGCAGGCAAACAAGAAATGCCGATGGAGCAAGAAGAAGAAGGGGGGGGTTGGGGGGGGGGTGGCGGTGGGAGGGGTTGGTGGGGGGGGCGGGGTGGTGGCGGTGGTGGGGGGTCTGAGAATTGTCCGTGGTAAGCTTAAATTGTAACTTGCTTACTCTTGCGATTGGATAAGAATGACTATAATACGGCAATGGTAGGAGTCACGAGAGGCTACAGGCAAATGTCAAGGTATCACTGTGTATGGTGCTTACTGCTTGTACTGTATGAAGATACTCAGCAAAGAAAACGATAGAATGCTTTGTAACTTGAACAGAAAGCGGCTCCCGGTATGCCTCCGAGCTGTAGCTGACAGCTGTAGGGCTGGCTCTGCATACCCACTCCCTGAAATGCTGTAACTTCGCCGATGCAAGAAACAGCTTTCAAGAGAGCCGCCTGAAGTGCAGACAGCCTCCGTGAGCCTTTCTCCTCTAGAGCTGTGCAAAGAAAGCGTGCACGCTACAGCGTGGCTGCGTGCAGCATGCACGAGCAAAAGCGGCCAAGTTCAGTGCCCTCGCTGGGCTTCCCTTTTGTGCGGACAACGTGAGGCGAAGAACGAAGCCGCAGAGCAGCGGGCTTGCGTGTGCAGTGCACCGAAGTTGCAGAAGTCCAGCAAGGGCTCGTTCACAAGCCGAGCCGGCTGAGGGCGTCCTCGCTTCTGCAAAAGGCAACGCGGAGCCCTAGCGCGTCACCGCACAGCGTGGAGATAGGCACTCTCCTAGTCCTTCAGCCTTGCAGAGTCCCTGCAGCTAGAGCTCAGCCAGGAGCAGGCGTCAAAGCAGAAGGCCTTCCTAAAGCACCCCTTGTCCAAGCAGCCTCCGGAAAGGGCGCGTCCCACTGCGGCTCTGCGCCTTTCTTCTAAGACAGACGCCCGGCTATGCTTTCGTGCTCGCAGCTGCCTTGGCAGCCTCCAGCAGTTGCTCTCATGGAGAACGAGCGAAGAGCTTCAGTTAAACGTCTCGCACACAGGAGAAAGGTGCCAGGACGACAGCACGTTCTTCCTCAGCCCTTCTCGTGGCCCGGATTGTGGTGCTGCCTTCAAAGCCGTGCACCTTGAAACACTCGTGCAGCAAGTGCTTCTCCCCTGGCCCACTTGGCTCAGCGAGAGCTACGTGGGCAGCGCGCACTCAGCGAAAGCCAAAGGGTGTCCTTGGAGCTCGAGCTTGTTGGAGAGGATGAAAGTTTGGGAAGAAAGTTCCACAGCTATGTAGGCTTGGCAGAAAGATGCGTGAATGTAGAAACTTAGCATGAGGTAGAAATGGAAGCACGTTTTGACAGAGAGCACAAGGTGTTTTGCTGAAACACTGATCGCTGAATAAGTGAGAAGGCAAAGGTTGGAGATTGCGTTGGAAGGAGATTTTTTCTATGCTTAGCACAACGGTATGTGACTACAGGTACAAGCACCTGTTTTTCAGCAAGCAAGTAAGTCTCAAGAAGGGCATAAGGAGCTAGAAAACATGGTTTTACCAGAAAGAGAGCTCTCGCAGGCAAACAAGAAATGCCGATGGAGCAAGAAGAAGAAGGGGGGGGTTGGGGGGGGTGGCGGTGGGGGGGGTTGGTGGGGGGGGCGGGGTGGTGGCGGTGGTGGGGGGTCTGAGAATTCTCCGTGGTAAGCTTAAATTGTAACTTGCTTACTCTTGCGATTGGATAAGAATGACTATAATACGGCAATGGTAGGAGTCACGAGAGGCTACAGGCAAATGTCAAGGTATCACTGTGTATGGTGCTTACTGCTTGTACTGTATGAAGATACTCAGCAAAGAAAACGATAGAATGCTTTGTAACTTGAACAGAAAGCGGCTCCCGGTATGCCTCCGAGCTGTAGCTGACAGCTGTAGGGCTGGCTCTGCATACCCACTCCCTGAAATGCTGTAACTTCGCCGATGCAAGAAACAGCTTTCAAGAGAGCCGCCTGAAGTGCAGACAGCCTCCGTGAGCCTTTCTCCTCTAGAGCTGTGCAAAGAAAGCGTGCACGCTACAGCGTGGCTGCGTGCAGCATGCACGAGCAAAAGCGGCCAAGTTCAGTGCCCTCGCTGGGCTTCCCTTTTGTGCGGACAACGTGAGGCGAAGAACGAAGCCGCAGAGCAGCGGGCTTGCGTGTGCAGTGCACCGAAGTTGCAGAAGTCCAGCAAGGGCTCGTTCACAAGCCGAGCCGGCTGAGGGCGTCCTCGCTTCTGCAAAAGGCAACGCGGAGCCCTAGCGCGTCACCGCACAGCGTGGAGATAGGCACTCTCCTAGTCCTTCAGCCTTGCAGAGTCCCTGCAGCTAGAGCTCAGCCAGGAGCAGGCGTCAAAGCAGAAGGCCTTCCTAAAGCACCCCTTGTCCAAGCAGCCTCCGGAAAGGGCGCATCCCACTGCGGCTCTGCGCCTTTCTTCTAAGACAGACGCCCGGCTATGCTTTCGTGCTCGCAGCTGCCTTGGCAGCCTCCAGCAGTTGCTCTCATGGAGAACGAGCGAAGAGCTTCAGTTAAACGTCTCGCACACAGGAGAAAGGTGCCAGGACGACAGCACGTTCTTCCTCAGCCCTTCTCGTGGCCCGGATTGTGGTGCTGCCTTCAAAGCCGTGCACCTTGAAACATTCGTGCAGCAAGTGCTTCTCCCCTGGCCCACTTGGCTCAGCGAGAGCTACGTGGGCAGCGCGCACTCAGCGAAAGCCAAAGGGTGTCCTTGGAGCTCGAGCTTGTTGGAGAGGATGAAAGTTTGGGAAGAAAGTTTCACAGCTATGTAGGCTTGGCAGAAAGATGCGTGAATGTAGAAACTTAGCATGAGGTAGAAATGGAAGCACGTTTTGACAGAGAGCACAAGGTGTTTTGCTGAAACACTGATCGCTGAATAAGTGAGAAGGCAAAGGTTGGAGATTGCGTTGGAAGGAGATTTTTTCTATGCTTAGCACAACGGTATGTGACTACAGGTACAAGCACCTGTTTTTCAGCAAGCAAGTAAGTCTCAAGAAGGGCATAAGGAGCTAGAAAACATGGTTTTACCAGAAAGAGAGCTCTCGCAGGCAAACAAGAAATGCCGATGGAGCAAGAAGAAGAAGGGGGGGGTTGGGGGGGGTGGCGGTGGGGGGGGTTGGTGGGGGGGGCGGGGTGGTGGCGGTGGTGGGGGGTCTGAGAATTGTCCGTGGTAAGCTTAAATTGTAACTTGCTTACTCTTGCGACTGGATAAGAATGACTATAATACGGCAATGGTAGGAGTCACGAGAGGCTACAGGCAAATGTCAAGGTATCACTGTGTATGGTGCTTACTGCTTGTACTGTATGAAGATACTCAGCAAAGAAAACGATAGAATGCTTTGTAACTTGAACAGAAAGCGGCTCCCGGTATGCCTCCGAGCTGTAGCTGACAGCTGTAGGGCTGGCTCTGCATACCCACTCCCTGAAATGCTGTAACTTCGCCGATGCAAGAAACAGCTTTCAAGAGAGCCGCCTGAAGTGCAGACAGCCTCCGTGAGCCTTTCTCCTCTAGAGCTGTGCAAAGAAAGCGTGCACGCTACAGCGTGGCTGCGTGCAGCATGCACGAGCAAAAGCGGCCAAGTTCAGTGCCCTCGCTGGGCTTCCCTTTTGTGCGGACAACGTGAGGCGAAGAACGAAGCCGCAGAGCAGCGGGCTTGCGTGTGCAGTGCACCGAAGTTGCAGAAGTCCAGCAAGGGCTCGTTCACAAGCCGAGCCGGCTGAGGGCGTCCTCGCTTCTGCAAAAGGCAACGCGGAGCCCTAGCGCGTCACCGCACAGCGTGGAGATAGGCACTCTCCTAGTCCTTCAGCCTTGCAGAGTCCCTGCAGCTAGAGCTCAGCCAGGAGCAGGCGTCAAAGCAGAAGGCCTTCCTAAAGCACCCCTTGTCCAAGCAGCCTCCGGAAAGGGCGCGTCCCACTGCGGCTCTGCGCCTTTCTTCTAAGACAGACGCCCGGCTATGCTTTCGTGCTCGCAGCTGCCTTGGCAGCCTCCAGCAGTTGCTCTCATGGAGAACGAGCGAAGAGCTTCAGTTAAACGTCTCGCACACAGGAGAAAGGTGCCAGGACGACAGCACGTTCTTCCTCAGCCCTTCTCGTGGCCCGGATTGTGGTGCTGCCTTCAAAGCCGTGCACCTTGAAACACTCGTGCAGCAAGTGCTTCTCCCCTGGCCCACTTGGCTCAGCGAGAGCTACGTGGGCAGCGCGCACTCAGCGAAAGCCAAAGGGTGTCCTTGGAGCTCGAGCTTGTTGGAGAGGATGAAAGTTTGGGAAGAAAGTTTCACAGCTATGTAGGCTTGGCAGAAAGATGCGTGAATGTAGAAACTTAGCATGAGGTAGAAATGGAAGCACGTTTTGACAGAGAGCACAAGGTGTTTTGCTGAAACACTGATCGCTGAATAAGTGAGAAGGCAAAGGTTGGAGATTGCGTTGGAAGGAGATTTTTTCTATGCTTAGCACAACGGTATGTGACTACAGGTACAAGCACCTGTTTTTCAGCAAGCAAGTAAGTCTCAAGAAGGGCATAAGGAGCTAGAAAACATGGTTTTACCAGAAAGAGAGCTCTCGCAGGCAAACAAGAAATGCCGATGGAGCAAGAAGAAGAAGGGGGGGGTTGGGGGGGGGTGGCGGTGGGGGGGGTTGGTGGGGGGGGCGGGGTGGTGGCGGTGGTGGGGGGTCTGAGAATTCTCCGTGGTAAGCTTAAATTGTAACTTGCTTACTCTTGCGATTGGATAAGAATGACTATAATACGGCAATGGTAGGAGTCACGAGAGGCTACAGGCAAATGTCAAGGTATCACTGTGTATGGTGCTTACTGCTTGTACTGTATGAAGATACTCAGCAAAGAAAACGATAGAATGCTTTGTAACTTGAACAGAAAGCGGCTCCCGGTATGCCTCCGAGCTGTAGCTGACAGCTGTAGGGCTGGCTCTGCATAGCCACTCCCTGAAATGCTGTAACTTCGCCGATGCAAGAAACAGCTTTCAAGAGAGCCGCCTGAAGTGCAGACAGCCTCCGTGAGCCTTTCTCCTCTAGAGCTGTGCAAAGAAAGCGTGCACGCTACAGCGTGGCTGCGTGCAGCATGCACGAGCAAAAGCGGCCAAGTTCAGTGCCCTCGCTGGGCTTCCCTTTTGTGCGGACAACGTGAGGCGAAGAACGAAGCCGCAGAGCAGCGGGCTTGCGTGTGCAGTGCACCGAAGTTGCAGAAGTCCAGCAAGGGCTCGTTCACAAGCCGAGCCGGCTGAGGGCGTCCTCGCTTCTGCAAAAGGCAACGCGGAGCCCTAGCGCGTCACCGCACAGCGTGGAGATAGGCACTCTCCTAGTCCTTCAGCCTTGCAGAGTCCCTGCAGCTAGAGCTCAGCCAGGAGCAGGCGTCAAAGCAGAAGGCCTTCCTAAAGCACCCCTTGTCCAAGCAGCCTCCGGAAAGGGCGCATCCCACTGCGGCTCTGCGCCTTTCTTCTAAGACAGACGCCCGGCTATGCTTTCGTGCTCGCAGCTGCCTTGGCAGCCTCCAGCAGTTGCTCTCATGGAGAACGAGCGAAGAGCTTCAGTTAAACGTCTCGCACACAGGAGAAAGGTGCCAGGACGACAGCACGTTCTTCCTCAGCCCTTCTCGTGGCCCGGATTGTGGTGCTGCCTTCAAAGCCGTGCACCTTGAAACATTCGTGCAGCAAGTGCTTCTCCCCTGGCCCACTTGGCTCAGCGAGAGCTACGTGGGCAGCGCGCACTCAGCGAAAGCCAAAGGGTGTCCTTGGAGCTCGAGCTTGTTGGAGAGGATGAAAGTTTGGGAAGAAAGTTTCACAGCTATGTAGGCTTGGCAGAAAGATGCGTGAATGTAGAAACTTAGCATGAGGTAGAAATGGAAGCACGTTTTGACAGAGAGCACAAGGTGTTTTGCTGAAACACTGATCGCTGAATAAGTGAGAAGGCAAAGGTTGGAGATTGCGTTGGAAGGAGATTTTTTCTATGCTTAGCACAACGGTATGTGACTACAGGTACAAGCACCTGTTTTTCAGCAAGCAAGTAAGTCTCAAGAAGGGCATAAGGAGCTAGAAAACATGGTTTTACCAGAAAGAGAGCTCTCGCAGGCAAACAAGAAATGCCGATGGAGCAAGAAGAAGAAGGGGGGGGTTGGGGGGGGTGGCGGTGGGGGGGGTTGGTGGGGGGGGCGGGGTGGTGGCGGTGGTGGGGGGTCTGAGAATTCTCCGTGGTAAGCTTAAATTGTAACTTGCTTACTCTTGCGACTGGATAAGAATGACTATAATACGGCAATGGTAGGAGTCACGAGAGGCTACAGGCAAATGTCAAGGTATCACTGTGTATGGTGCTTACTGCTTGTACTGTATGAAGATACTCAGCAAAGAAAACGATAGAATGCTTTGTAACTTGAACAGAAAGCGGCTCCCGGTATGCCTCCGAGCTGTAGCTGACAGCTGTAGGGCTGGCTCTGCATACCCACTCCCTGAAATGCTGTAACTTCGCCGATGCAAGAAACAGCTTTCAAGAGAGCCGCCTGAAGTGCAGACAGCCTCCGTGAGCCTTTCTCCTCTAGAGCTGTGCAAAGAAAGCGTGCACGCTACAGCGTGGCTGCGTGCAGCATGCACGAGCAAAAGCGGCCAAGTTCAGTGCCCTCGCTGGGCTTCCCTTTTGTGCGGACAACGTGAGGCGAAGAACGAAGCCGCAGAGCAGCGGGCTTGCGTGTGCAGTGCACCGAAGTTGCAGAAGTCCAGCAAGGGCTCGTTCACAAGCCGAGCCGGCTGAGGGCGTCCTCGCTTCTGCAAAAGGCAACGCGGAGCCCTAGCGCGTCACCGCACAGCGTGGAGATAGGCACTCTCCTAGTCCTTCAGCCTTGCAGAGTCCCTGCAGCTAGAGCTCAGCCAGGAGCAGGCGTCAAAGCAGAAGGCCTTCCTAAAGCACCCCTTGTCCAAGCAGCCTCCGGAAAGGGCGCGTCCCACTGCGGCTCTGCGCCTTTCTTCTAAGACAGACGCCCGGCTATGCTTTCGTGCTCGCAGCTGCCTTGGCAGCCTCCAGCAGTTGCTCTCATGGAGAACGAGCGAAGAGCTTCAGTTAAACGTCTCGCACACAGGAGAAAGGTGCCAGGACGACAGCACGTTCTTCCTCAGCCCTTCTCGTGGCCCGGATTGTGGTGCTGCCTTCAAAGCCGTGCACCTTGAAACACTCGTGCAGCAAGTGCTTCTCCCCTGGCCCACTTGGCTCAGCGAGAGCTACGTGGGCAGCGCGCACTCAGCGAAAGCCAAAGGGTGTCCTTGGAGCTCGAGCTTGTTGGAGAGGATGAAAGTTTGGGAAGAAAGTTTCACAGCTATGTAGGCTTGGCAGAAAGATGCGTGAATGTAGAAACTTAGCATGAGGTAGAAATGGAAGCACGTTTTGACAGAGAGCACAAGGTGTTTTGCTGAAACACTGATCGCTGAATAAGTGAGAAGGCAAAGGTTGGAGATTGCGTTGGAAGGAGATTTTTTCTATGCTTAGCACAACGGTATGTGACTACAGGTACAAGCACCTGTTTTTCAGCAAGCAAGTAAGTCTCAAGAAGGGCATAAGGAGCTAGAAAACATGGTTTTACCAGAAAGAGAGCTCTCGCAGGCAAACAAGAAATGCCGATGGAGCAAGAAGAAGAAGGGGGGGGTTGGGGGGGGGTGGCGGTGGGGGGGGTTGGTGGGGGGGGCGGGGTGGTGGCGGTGGTGGGGGGTCTGAGAATTCTCCGTGGTAAGCTTAAATTGTAACTTGCTTACTCTTGCGATTGGATAAGAATGACTATAATACGGCAATGGTAGGAGTCACGAGAGGCTACAGGCAAATGTCAAGGTATCACTGTGTATGGTGCTTACTGCTTGTACTGTATGAAGATACTCAGCAAAGAAAACGATAGAATGCTTTGTAACTTGAACAGAAAGCGGCTCCCGGTATGCCTCCGAGCTGTAGCTGACAGCTGTAGGGCTGGCTCTGCATACCCACTCCCTGAAATGCTGTAACTTCGCCGATGCAAGAAACAGCTTTCAAGAGAGCCGCCTGAAGTGCAGACAGCCTCCGTGAGCCTTTCTCCTCTAGAGCTGTGCAAAGAAAGCGTGCACGCTACAGCGTGGCTGCGTGCAGCATGCACGAGCAAAAGCGGCCAAGTTCAGTGCCCTCGCTGGGCTTCCCTTTTGTGCGGACAACGTGAGGCGAAGAACGAAGCCGCAGAGCAGCGGGCTTGCGTGTGCAGTGCACCGAAGTTGCAGAAGTCCAGCAAGGGCTCGTTCACAAGCCGAGCCGGCTGAGGGCGTCCTCGCTTCTGCAAAAGGCAACGCGGAGCCCTAGCGCGTCACCGCACAGCGTGGAGATAGGCACTCTCCTAGTCCTTCAGCCTTGCAGAGTCCCTGCAGCTAGAGCTCAGCCAGGAGCAGGCGTCAAAGCAGAAGGCCTTCCTAAAGCACCCCTTGTCCAAGCAGCCTCCGGAAAGGGCGCGTCCCACTGCGGCTCTGCGCCTTTCTTCTAAGACAGACGCCCGGCTATGCTTTCGTGCTCGCAGCTGCCTTGGCAGCCTCCAGCAGTTGCTCTCATGGAGAACGAGCGAAGAGCTTCAGTTAAACGTCTCGCACACAGGAGAAAGGTGCCAGGACGACAGCACGTTCTTCCTCAGCCCTTCTCGTGGCCCGGATTGTGGTGCTGCCTTCAAAGCCGTGCACCTTGAAACACTCGTGCAGCAAGTGCTTCTCCCCTGGCCCACTTGGCTCAGCGAGAGCTACGTGGGCAGCGCGCACTCAGCGAAAGCCAAAGGGTGTCCTTGGAGCTCGAGCTTGTTGGAGAGGATGAAAGTTTGGGAAGAAAGTTTCACAGCTATGTAGGCTTGGCAGAAAGATGCGTGAATGTAGAAACTTAGCATGAGGTAGAAATGGAAGCACGTTTTGACAGAGAGCACAAGGTGTTTTGCTGAAACACTGATCGCTGAATAAGTGAGAAGGCAAAGGTTGGAGATTGCGTTGGAAGGAGATTTTTTCTATGCTTAGCACAACGGTATGTGACTACAGGTACAAGCACCTGTTTTTCAGCAAGCAAGTAAGTCTCAAGAAGGGCATAAGGAGCTAGAAAACATGGTTTTACCAGAAAGAGAGCTCTCGCAGGCAAACAAGAAATGCCGATGGAGCAAGAAGAAGAAGGGGGGGGTTGGGGGGGGTGGCGGTGGGGGGGGTTGGTGGGGGGGGCGGGGTGGTGGCGGTGGTGGGGGGTCTGAGAATTCTCCGTGGTAAGCTTAAATTGTAACTTGCTTACTCTTGCGACTGGATAAGAATGACTATAATACGGCAATGGTAGGAGTCACGAGAGGCTACAGGCAAATGTCAAGGTATCACTGTGTATGGTGCTTACTGCTTGTACTGTATGAAGATACTCAGCAAAGAAAACGATAGAATGCTTTGTAACTTGAACAGAAAGCGGCTCCCGGTATGCCTCCGAGCTGTAGCTGACAGCTGTAGGGCTGGCTCTGCATACCCACTCCCTGAAATGCTGTAACTTCGCCGATGCAAGAAACAGCTTTCAAGAGAGCCGCCTGAAGTGCAGACAGCCTCCGTGAGCCTTTCTCCTCTAGAGCTGTGCAAAGAAAGCGTGCACGCTACAGCGTGGCTGCGTGCAGCATGCACGAGCAAAAGCGGCCAAGTTCAGTGCCCTCGCTGGGCTTCCCTTTTGTGCGGACAACGTGAGGCGAAGAACGAAGCCGCAGAGCAGCGGGCTTGCGTGTGCAGTGCACCGAAGTTGCAGAAGTCCAGCAAGGGCTCGTTCACAAGCCGAGCCGGCTGAGGGCGTCCTCGCTTCTGCAAAAGGCAACGCGGAGCCCTAGCGCGTCACCGCACAGCGTGGAGATAGGCACTCTCCTAGTCCTTCAGCCTTGCAGAGTCCCTGCAGCTAGAGCTCAGCCAGGAGCAGGCGTCAAAGCAGAAGGCCTTCCTAAAGCACCCCTTGTCCAAGCAGCCTCCGGAAAGGGCGCGTCCCACTGCGGCTCTGCGCCTTTCTTCTAAGACAGACGCCCGGCTATGCTTTCGTGCTCGCAGCTGCCTTGGCAGCCTCCAGCAGTTGCTCTCATGGAGAACGAGCGAAGAGCTTCAGTTAAACGTCTCGCACACAGGAGAAAGGTGCCAGGACGACAGCACGTTCTTCCTCAGCCCTTCTCGTGGCCCGGATTGTGGTGCTGCCTTCAAAGCCGTGCACCTTGAAACACTCGTGCAGCAAGTGCTTCTCCCCTGGCCCACTTGGCTCAGCGAGAGCTACGTGGGCAGCGCGCACTCAGCGAAAGCCAAAGGGTGTCCTTGGAGCTCGAGCTTGTTGGAGAGGATGAAAGTTTGGGAAGAAAGTTTCACAGCTATGTAGGCTTGGCAGAAAGATGCGTGAATGTAGAAACTTAGCATGAGGTAGAAATGGAAGCACGTTTTGACAGAGAGCACAAGGTGTTTTGCTGAAACACTGATCGCTGAATAAGTGAGAAGGCAAAGGTTGGAGATTGCGTTGGAAGGAGATTTTTTCTATGCTTAGCACAACGGTATGTGACTACAGGTACAAGCACCTGTTTTTCAGCAAGCAAGTAAGTCTCAAGAAGGGCATAAGGAGCTAGAAAACATGGTTTTACCAGAAAGAGAGCTCTCGCAGGCAAACAAGAAATGCCGATGGAGCAAGAAGAAGAAGGGGGGGGTTGGGGGGGGGTGGCGGTGGGGGGGGTTGGTGGGGGGGGCGGGGTGGTGGCGGTGGTGGGGGGTCTGAGAATTCTCCGTGGTAAGCTTAAATTGTAACTTGCTTACTCTTGCGATTGGATAAGAATGACTATAATACGGCAATGGTAGGAGTCACGAGAGGCTACAGGCAAATGTCAAGGTATCACTGTGTATGGTGCTTACTGCTTGTACTGTATGAAGATACTCAGCAAAGAAAACGATAGAATGCTTTGTAACTTGAACAGAAAGCGGCTCCCGGTATGCCTCCGAGCTGTAGCTGACAGCTGTAGGGCTGGCTCTGCATACCCACTCCCTGAAATGCTGTAACTTCGCCGATGCAAGAAACAGCTTTCAAGAGAGCCGCCTGAAGTGCAGACAGCCTCCGTGAGCCTTTCTCCTCTAGAGCTGTGCAAAGAAAGCGTGCACGCTACAGCGTGGCTGCGTGCAGCATGCACGAGCAAAAGCGGCCAAGTTCAGTGCCCTCGCTGGGCTTCCCTTTTGTGCGGACAACGTGAGGCGAAGAACGAAGCCGCAGAGCAGCGGGCTTGCGTGTGCAGTGCACCGAAGTTGCAGAAGTCCAGCAAGGGCTCGTTCACAAGCCGAGCCGGCTGAGGGCGTCCTCGCTTCTGCAAAAGGCAACGCGGAGCCCTAGCGCGTCACCGCACAGCGTGGAGATAGGCACTCTCCTAGTCCTTCAGCCTTGCAGAGTCCCTGCAGCTAGAGCTCAGCCAGGAGCAGGCGTCAAAGCAGAAGGCCTTCCTAAAGCACCCCTTGTCCAAGCAGCCTCCGGAAAGGGCGCGTCCCACTGCGGCTCTGCGCCTTTCTTCTAAGACAGACGCCCGGCTATGCTTTCGTGCTCGCAGCTGCCTTGGCAGCCTCCAGCAGTTGCTCTCATGGAGAACGAGCGAAGAGCTTCAGTTAAACGTCTCGCACACAGGAGAAAGGTGCCAGGACGACAGCACGTTCTTCCTCAGCCCTTCTCGTGGCCCGGATTGTGGTGCTGCCTTCAAAGCCGTGCACCTTGAAACACTCGTGCAGCAAGTGCTTCTCCCCTGGCCCACTTGGCTCAGCGAGAGCTACGTGGGCAGCGCGCACTCAGCGAAAGCCAAAGGGTGTCCTTGGAGCTCGAGCTTGTTGGAGAGGATGAAAGTTTGGGAAGAAAGTTTCACAGCTATGTAGGCTTGGCAGAAAGATGCGTGAATGTAGAAACTTAGCATGAGGTAGAAATGGAAGCACGTTTTGACAGAGAGCACAAGGTGTTTTGCTGAAACACTGATCGCTGAATAAGTGAGAAGGCAAAGGTTGGAGATTGCGTTGGAAGGAGATTTTTTCTATGCTTAGCACAACGGTATGTGACTACAGGTACAAGCACCTGTTTTTCAGCAAGCAAGTAAGTCTCAAGAAGGGCATAAGGAGCTAGAAAACATGGTTTTACCAGAAAGAGAGCTCTCGCAGGCAAACAAGAAATGCCGATGGAGCAAGAAGAAGAAGGGGGGGGTTGGGGGGGGGTGGCGGTGGGGGGGGTTGGTGGGGGGGGCGGGGTGGTGGCGGTGGTGGGGGGTCTGAGAATTCTCCGTGGTAAGCTTAAATTGTAACTTGCTTACTCTTGCGATTGGATAAGAATGACTATAATACGGCAATGGTAGGAGTCACGAGAGGCTACAGGCAAATGTCAAGGTATCACTGTGTATGGTGCTTACTGCTTGTACTGTATGAAGATACTCAGCAAAGAAAACGATAGAATGCTTTGTAACTTGAACAGAAAGCGGCTCCCGGTATGCCTCCGAGCTGTAGCTGACAGCTGTAGGGCTGGCTCTGCATACCCACTCCCTGAAATGCTGTAACTTCGCCGATGCAAGAAACAGCTTTCAAGAGAGCCGCCTGAAGTGCAGACAGCCTCCGTGAGCCTTTCTCCTCTAGAGCTGTGCAAAGAAAGCGTGCACGCTACAGCGTGGCTGCGTGCAGCATGCACGAGCAAAAGCGGCCAAGTTCAGTGCCCTCGCTGGGCTTCCCTTTTGTGCGGACAACGTGAGGCGAAGAACGAAGCCGCAGAGCAGCGGGCTTGCGTGTGCAGTGCACCGAAGTTGCAGAAGTCCAGCAAGGGCTCGTTCACAAGCCGAGCCGGCTGAGGGCGTCCTCGCTTCTGCAAAAGGCAACGCGGAGCCCTAGCGCGTCACCGCACAGCGTGGAGATAGGCACTCTCCTAGTCCTTCAGCCTTGCAGAGTCCCTGCAGCTAGAGCTCAGCCAGGAGCAGGCGTCAAAGCAGAAGGCCTTCCTAAAGCACCCCTTGTCCAAGCAGCCTCCGGAAAGGGCGCGTCCCACTGCGGCTCTGCGCCTTTCTTCTAAGACAGACGCCCGGCTATGCTTTCGTGCTCGCAGCTGCCTTGGCAGCCTCCAGCAGTTGCTCTCATGGAGAACGAGCGAAGAGCTTCAGTTAAACGTCTCGCACACAGGAGAAAGGTGCCAGGACGACAGCACGTTCTTCCTCAGCCCTTCTCGTGGCCCGGATTGTGGTGCTGCCTTCAAAGCCGTGCACCTTGAAACACTCGTGCAGCAAGTGCTTCTCCCCTGGCCCACTTGGCTCAGCGAGAGCTACGTGGGCAGCGCGCACTCAGCGAAAGCCAAAGGGTGTCCTTGGAGCTCGAGCTTGTTGGAGAGGATGAAAGTTTGGGAAGAAAGTTTCACAGCTATGTAGGCTTGGCAGAAAGATGCGTGAATGTAGAAACTTAGCATGAGGTAGAAATGGAAGCACGTTTTGACAGAGAGCACAAGGTGTTTTGCTGAAACACTGATCGCTGAATAAGTGAGAAGGCAAAGGTTGGAGATTGCGTTGGAAGGAGATTTTTTCTATGCTTAGCACAACGGTATGTGACTACAGGTACAAGCACCTGTTTTTCAGCAAGCAAGTAAGTCTCAAGAAGGGCATAAGGAGCTAGAAAACATGGTTTTACCAGAAAGAGAGCTCTCGCAGGCAAACAAGAAATGCCGATGGAGCAAGAAGAAGAAGGGGGGGGTTGGGGGGGGGGTGGCGGTGGGAGGGGTTGGTGGGGGGGGCGGGGTGGTGGCGGTGGTGGGGGGTCTGAGAATTGTCCGTGGTAAGCTTAAATTGTAACTTGCTTACTCTTGCGATTGGATAAGAATGACTATAATACGGCAATGGTAGGAGTCACGAGAGGCTACAGGCAAATGTCAAGGTATCACTGTGTATGGTGCTTACTGCTTGTACTGTATGAAGATACTCAGCAAAGAAAACGATAGAATGCTTTGTAACTTGAACAGAAAGCGGCTCCCGGTATGCCTCCGAGCTGTAGCTGACAGCTGTAGGGCTGGCTCTGCATACCCACTCCCTGAAATGCTGTAACTTCGCCGATGCAAGAAACAGCTTTCAAGAGAGCCGCCTGAAGTGCAGACAGCCTCCGTGAGCCTTTCTCCTCTAGAGCTGTGCAAAGAAAGCGTGCACGCTACAGCGTGGCTGCGTGCAGCATGCACGAGCAAAAGCGGCCAAGTTCAGTGCCCTCGCTGGGCTTCCCTTTTGTGCGGACAACGTGAGGCGAAGAACGAAGCCGCAGAGCAGCGGGCTTGCGTGTGCAGTGCACCGAAGTTGCAGAAGTCCAGCAAGGGCTCGTTCACAAGCCGAGCCGGCTGAGGGCGTCCTCGCTTCTGCAAAAGGCAACGCGGAGCCCTAGCGCGTCACCGCACAGCGTGGAGATAGGCACTCTCCTAGTCCTTCAGCCTTGCAGAGTCCCTGCAGCTAGAGCTCAGCCAGGAGCAGGCGTCAAAGCAGAAGGCCTTCCTAAAGCACCCCTTGTCCAAGCAGCCTCCGGAAAGGGCGCATCCCACTGCGGCTCTGCGCCTTTCTTCTAAGACAGACGCCCGGCTATGCTTTCGTGCTCGCAGCTGCCTTGGCAGCCTCCAGCAGTTGCTCTCATGGAGAACGAGCGAAGAGCTTCAGTTAAACGTCTCGCACACAGGAGAAAGGTGCCAGGACGACAGCACGTTCTTCCTCAGCCCTTCTCGTGGCCCGGATTGTGGTGCTGCCTTCAAAGCCGTGCACCTTGAAACATTCGTGCAGCAAGTGCTTCTCCCCTGGCCCACTTGGCTCAGCGAGAGCTACGTGGGCAGCGCGCACTCAGCGAAAGCCAAAGGGTGTCCTTGGAGCTCGAGCTTGTGGGAGAGGATGAAAGTTTGGGAAGAAAGTTTCACAGCTGTGTAGGCTTGGCAGAAAGATGCGTGAATGTAGAAACTTAGCATGAGGTAGAAATGGAAGCACGTTTTGACAGAGAGCACAAGGTGTTTTGCTGAAACACTGATCGCTGAATAAGTGAGAAGGCAAAGGTTGGAGATTGCGTTGGAAGGAGATTTTTTCTATGCTTAGCACAACGGTATGTGACTACAGGTACAAGCACCTGTTTTTCAGCAAGCAAGTAAGTCTCAAGAAGGGCATAAGGAGCTAGAAAACATGGTTTTACCAGAAAGAGAGCTCTCGCAGGCAAACAAGAAATGCCGATGGAGCAAGAAGAAGAAGGGGGGGGTTGGGGGGGGTGGCGGTGGGGGGGGTTGGTGGGGGGGGCGGGGTGGTGGCGGTGGTGGGGGGTCTGAGAATTGTCCGTGGTAAGCTTAAATTGTAACTTGCTTACTCTTGCGATTGGATAAGAATGACTATAATACGGCAATGGTAGGAGTCACGAGAGGCTACAGGCAAATGTCAAGGTATCACTGTGTATGGTGCTTACTGCTTGTACTGTATGAAGATACTCAGCAAAGAAAACGATAGAATGCTTTGTAACTTGAACAGAAAGCGGCTCCCGGTATGCCTCCGAGCTGTAGCTGACAGCTGTAGGGCTGGCTCTGCATACCCACTCCCTGAAATGCTGTAACTTCGCCGATGCAAGAAACAGCTTTCAAGAGAGCCGCCTGAAGTGCAGACAGCCTCCGTGAGCCTTTCTCCTCTAGAGCTGTGCAAAGAAAGCGTGCACGCTACAGCGTGGCTGCGTGCAGCATGCACGAGCAAAAGCGGCCAAGTTCAGTGCCCTCGCTGGGCTTCCCTTTTGTGCGGACAACGTGAGGCGAAGAACGAAGCCGCAGAGCAGCGGGCTTGCGTGTGCAGTGCACCGAAGTTGCAGAAGTCCAGCAAGGGCTCGTTCACAAGCCGAGCCGGCTGAGGGCGTCCTCGCTTCTGCAAAAGGCAACGCGGAGCCCTAGCGCGTCACCGCACAGCGTGGAGATAGGCACTCTCCTAGTCCTTCAGCCTTGCAGAGTCCCTGCAGCTAGAGCTCAGCCAGGAGCAGGCGTCAAAGCAGAAGGCCTTCCTAAAGCACCCCTTGTCCAAGCAGCCTCCGGAAAGGGCGCGTCCCACTGCGGCTCTGCGCCTTTCTTCTAAGACAGACGCCCGGCTATGCTTTCGTGCTCGCAGCTGCCTTGGCAGCCTCCAGCAGTTGCTCTCATGGAGAACGAGCGAAGAGCTTCAGTTAAACGTCTCGCACACAGGAGAAAGGTGCCAGGACGACAGCACGTTCTTCCTCAGCCCTTCTCGTGGCCCGGATTGTGGTGCTGCCTTCAAAGCCGTGCACCTTGAAACATTCGTGCAGCAAGTGCTTCTCCCCTGGCCCACTTGGCTCAGCGAGAGCTACGTGGGCAGCGCGCACTCAGCGAAAGCCAAAGGGTGTCCTTGGAGCTCGAGCTTGTTGGAGAGGATGAAAGTTTGGGAAGAAAGTTTCACAGCTATGTAGGCTTGGCAGAAAGATGCGTGAATGTAGAAACTTAGCATGAGGTAGAAATGGAAGCACGTTTTGACAGAGAGCACAAGGTGTTTTGCTGAAACACTGATCGCTGAATAAGTGAGAAGGCAAAGGTTGGAGATTGCGTTGGAAGGAGATTTTTTCTATGCTTAGCACAACGGTATGTGACTACAGGTACAAGCACCTGTTTTTCAGCAAGCAAGTAAGTCTCAAGAAGGGCATAAGGAGCTAGAAAACATGGTTTTACCAGAAAGAGAGCTCTCGCAGGCAAACAAGAAATGCCGATGGAGCAAGAAGAAGAAGGGGGGGGTTGGGGGGGGGTGGCGGTGGGGGGGGTTGGTGGGGGGGGCGGGGTGGTGGCGGTGGTGGGGGGTCTGAGAATTGTCCGTGGTAAGCTTAAATTGTAACTTGCTTACTCTTGCGATTGGATAAGAATGACTATAATACGGCAATGGTAGGAGTCACGAGAGGCTACAGGCAAATGTCAAGGTATCACTGTGTATGGTGCTTACTGCTTGTACTGTATGAAGATACTCAGCAAAGAAAACGATAGAATGCTTTGTAACTTGAACAGAAAGCGGCTCCCGGTATGCCTCCGAGCTGTAGCTGACAGCTGTAGGGCTGGCTCTGCATACCCACTCCCTGAAATGCTGTAACTTCGCCGATGCAAGAAACAGCTTTCAAGAGAGCCGCCTGAAGTGCAGACAGCCTCCGTGAGCCTTTCTCCTCTAGAGCTGTGCAAAGAAAGCGTGCACGCTACAGCGTGGCTGCGTGCAGCATGCACGAGCAAAAGCGGCCAAGTTCAGTGCCCTCGCTGGGCTTCCCTTTTGTGCGGACAACGTGAGGCGAAGAACGAAGCCGCAGAGCAGCGGGCTTGCGTGTGCAGTGCACCGAAGTTGCAGAAGTCCAGCAAGGGCTCGTTCACAAGCCGAGCCGGCTGAGGGCGTCCTCGCTTCTGCAAAAGGCAACGCGGAGCCCTAGCGCGTCACCGCACAGCGTGGAGATAGGCACTCTCCTAGTCCTTCAGCCTTGCAGAGTCCCTGCAGCTAGAGCTCAGCCAGGAGCAGGCGTCAAAGCAGAAGGCCTTCCTAAAGCACCCCTTGTCCAAGCAGCCTCCGGAAAGGGCGCGTCCCACTGCGGCTCTGCGCCTTTCTTCTAAGACAGACGCCCGGCTATGCTTTCGTGCTCGCAGCTGCCTTGGCAGCCTCCAGCAGTTGCTCTCATGGAGAACGAGCGAAGAGCTTCAGTTAAACGTCTCGCACACAGGAGAAAGGTGCCAGGACGACAGCACGTTCTTCCTCAGCCCTTCTCGTGGCCCGGATTGTGGTGCTGCCTTCAAAGCCGTGCACCTTGAAACACTCGTGCAGCAAGTGCTTCTCCCCTGGCCCACTTGGCTCAGCGAGAGCTACGTGGGCAGCGCGCACTCAGCGAAAGCCAAAGGGTGTCCTTGGAGCTCGAGCTTGTTGGAGAGGATGAAAGTTTGGGAAGAAAGTTTCACAGCTATGTAGGCTTGGCAGAAAGATGCGTGAATGTAGAAACTTAGCATGAGGTAGAAATGGAAGCACGTTTTGACAGAGAGCACAAGGTGTTTTGCTGAAACACTGATCGCTGAATAAGTGAGAAGGCAAAGGTTGGAGATTGCGTTGGAAGGAGATTTTTTCTATGCTTAGCACAACGGTATGTGACTACAGGTACAAGCACCTGTTTTTCAGCAAGCAAGTAAGTCTCAAGAAGGGCATAAGGAGCTAGAAAACATGGTTTTACCAGAAAGAGAGCTCTCGCAGGCAAACAAGAAATGCCGATGGAGCAAGAAGAAGAAGGGGGGGGTTGGGGGGGGGTGGCGGTGGGGGGGGTTGGTGGGGGGGGCGGGGTGGTGGCGGTGGTGGGGGGTCTGAGAATTCTCCGTGGTAAGCTTAAATTGTAACTTGCTTACTCTTGCGATTGGATAAGAATGACTATAATACGGCAATGGTAGGAGTCACGAGAGGCTACAGGCAAATGTCAAGGTATCACTGTGTATGGTGCTTACTGCTTGTACTGTATGAAGATACTCAGCAAAGAAAACGATAGAATGCTTTGTAACTTGAACAGAAAGCGGCTCCCGGTATGCCTCCGAGCTGTAGCTGACAGCTGTAGGGCTGGCTCTGCATACCCACTCCCTGAAATGCTGTAACTTCGCCGATGCAAGAAACAGCTTTCAAGAGAGCCGCCTGAAGTGCAGACAGCCTCCGTGAGCCTTTCTCCTCTAGAGCTGTGCAAAGAAAGCGTGCACGCTACAGCGTGGCTGCGTGCAGCATGCACGAGCAAAAGCGGCCAAGTTCAGTGCCCTCGCTGGGCTTCCCTTTTGTGCGGACAACGTGAGGCGAAGAACGAAGCCGCAGAGCAGCGGGCTTGCGTGTGCAGTGCACCGAAGTTGCAGAAGTCCAGCAAGGGCTCGTTCACAAGCCGAGCCGGCTGAGGGCGTCCTCGCTTCTGCAAAAGGCAACGCGGAGCCCTAGCGCGTCACCGCACAGCGTGGAGATAGGCACTCTCCTAGTCCTTCAGCCTTGCAGAGTCCCTGCAGCTAGAGCTCAGCCAGGAGCAGGCGTCAAAGCAGAAGGCCTTCCTAAAGCACCCCTTGTCCAAGCAGCCTCCGGAAAGGGCGCGTCCCACTGCGGCTCTGCGCCTTTCTTCTAAGACAGACGCCCGGCTATGCTTTCGTGCTCGCAGCTGCCTTGGCAGCCTCCAGCAGTTGCTCTCATGGAGAACGAGCGAAGAGCTTCAGTTAAACGTCTCGCACACAGGAGAAAGGTGCCAGGACGACAGCACGTTCTTCCTCAGCCCTTCTCGTGGCCCGGATTGTGGTGCTGCCTTCAAAGCCGTGCACCTTGAAACACTCGTGCAGCAAGTGCTTCTCCCCTGGCCCACTTGGCTCAGCGAGAGCTACGTGGGCAGCGCGCACTCAGCGAAAGCCAAAGGGTGTCCTTGGAGCTCGAGCTTGTTGGAGAGGATGAAAGTTTGGGAAGAAAGTTTCACAGCTATGTAGGCTTGGCAGAAAGATGCGTGAATGTAGAAACTTAGCATGAGGTAGAAATGGAAGCACGTTTTGACAGAGAGCACAAGGTGTTTTGCTGAAACACTGATCGCTGAATAAGTGAGAAGGCAAAGGTTGGAGATTGCGTTGGAAGGAGATTTTTTCTATGCTTAGCACAACGGTATGTGACTACAGGTACAAGCACCTGTTTTTCAGCAAGCAAGTAAGTCTCAAGAAGGGCATAAGGAGCTAGAAAACATGGTTTTACCAGAAAGAGAGCTCTCGCAGGCAAACAAGAAATGCCGATGGAGCAAGAAGAAGAAGGGGGGGGTTGGGGGGGGGTGGCGGTGGGGGGGGTTGGTGGGGGGGGCGGGGTGGTGGCGGTGGTGGGGGGTCTGAGAATTCTCCGTGGTAAGCTTAAATTGTAACTTGCTTACTCTTGCGATTGGATAAGAATGACTATAATACGGCAATGGTAGGAGTCACGAGAGGCTACAGGCAAATGTCAAGGTATCACTGTGTATGGTGCTTACTGCTTGTACTGTATGAAGATACTCAGCAAAGAAAACGATAGAATGCTTTGTAACTTGAACAGAAAGCGGCTCCCGGTATGCCTCCGAGCTGTAGCTGACAGCTGTAGGGCTGGCTCTGCATACCCACTCCCTGAAATGCTGTAACTTCGCCGATGCAAGAAACAGCTTTCAAGAGAGCCGCCTGAAGTGCAGACAGCCTCCGTGAGCCTTTCTCCTCTAGAGCTGTGCAAAGAAAGCGTGCACGCTACAGCGTGGCTGCGTGCAGCATGCACGAGCAAAAGCGGCCAAGTTCAGTGCCCTCGCTGGGCTTCCCTTTTGTGCGGACAACGTGAGGCGAAGAACGAAGCCGCAGAGCAGCGGGCTTGCGTGTGCAGTGCACCGAAGTTGCAGAAGTCCAGCAAGGGCTCGTTCACAAGCCGAGCCGGCTGAGGGCGTCCTCGCTTCTGCAAAAGGCAACGCGGAGCCCTAGCGCGTCACCGCACAGCGTGGAGATAGGCACTCTCCTAGTCCTTCAGCCTTGCAGAGTCCCTGCAGCTAGAGCTCAGCCAGGAGCAGGCGTCAAAGCAGAAGGCCTTCCTAAAGCACCCCTTGTCCAAGCAGCCTCCGGAAAGGGCGCGTCCCACTGCGGCTCTGCGCCTTTCTTCTAAGACAGACGCCCGGCTATGCTTTCGTGCTCGCAGCTGCCTTGGCAGCCTCCAGCAGTTGCTCTCATGGAGAACGAGCGAAGAGCTTCAGTTAAACGTCTCGCACACAGGAGAAAGGTGCCAGGACGACAGCACGTTCTTCCTCAGCCCTTCTCGTGGCCCGGATTGTGGTGCTGCCTTCAAAGCCGTGCACCTTGAAACACTCGTGCAGCAAGTGCTTCTCCCCTGGCCCACTTGGCTCAGCGAGAGCTACGTGGGCAGCGCGCACTCAGCGAAAGCCAAAGGGTGTCCTTGGAGCTCGAGCTTGTTGGAGAGGATGAAAGTTTGGGAAGAAAGTTTCACAGCTATGTAGGCTTGGCAGAAAGATGCGTGAATGTAGAAACTTAGCATGAGGTAGAAATGGAAGCACGTTTTGACAGAGAGCACAAGGTGTTTTGCTGAAACACTGATCGCTGAATAAGTGAGAAGGCAAAGGTTGGAGATTGCGTTGGAAGGAGATTTTTTCTATGCTTAGCACAACGGTATGTGACTACAGGTACAAGCACCTGTTTTTCAGCAAGCAAGTAAGTCTCAAGAAGGGCATAAGGAGCTAGAAAACATGGTTTTACCAGAAAGAGAGCTCTCGCAGGCAAACAAGAAATGCCGATGGAGCAAGAAGAAGAAGGGGGGGGTTGGGGGGGGGTGGCGGTGGGGGGGGTTGGTGGGGGGGGCGGGGTGGTGGCGGTGGTGGGGGGTCTGAGAATTGTCCGTGGTAAGCTTAAATTGTAACTTGCTTACTCTTGCGATTGGATAAGAATGACTATAATACGGCAATGGTAGGAGTCACGAGAGGCTACAGGCAAATGTCAAGGTATCACTGTGTATGGTGCTTACTGCTTGTACTGTATGAAGATACTCAGCAAAGAAAACGATAGAATGCTTTGTAACTTGAACAGAAAGCGGCTCCCGGTATGCCTCCGAGCTGTAGCTGACAGCTGTAGGGCTGGCTCTGCATACCCACTCCCTGAAATGCTGTAACTTCGCCGATGCAAGAAACAGCTTTCAAGAGAGCCGCCTGAAGTGCAGACAGCCTCCGTGAGCCTTTCTCCTCTAGAGCTGTGCAAAGAAAGCGTGCACGCTACAGCGTGGCTGCGTGCAGCATGCACGAGCAAAAGCGGCCAAGTTCAGTGCCCTCGCTGGGCTTCCCTTTTGTGCGGACAACGTGAGGCGAAGAACGAAGCCGCAGAGCAGCGGGCTTGCGTGTGCAGTGCACCGAAGTTGCAGAAGTCCAGCAAGGGCTCGTTCACAAGCCGAGCCGGCTGAGGGCGTCCTCGCTTCTGCAAAAGGCAACGCGGAGCCCTAGCGCGTCACCGCACAGCGTGGAGATAGGCACTCTCCTAGTCCTTCAGCCTTGCAGAGTCCCTGCAGCTAGAGCTCAGCCAGGAGCAGGCGTCAAAGCAGAAGGCCTTCCTAAAGCACCCCTTGTCCAAGCAGCCTCCGGAAAGGGCGCGTCCCACTGCGGCTCTGCGCCTTTCTTCTAAGACAGACGCCCGGCTATGCTTTCGTGCTCGCAGCTGCCTTGGCAG
Organism: Coloeus monedula; assembly: GCF_965178545.1. Classification (NCBI taxonomy): domain Eukaryota; kingdom Metazoa; phylum Chordata; class Aves; order Passeriformes; family Corvidae; genus Coloeus; species Coloeus monedula. The sequence goes on from NW_028120429.1 coordinate 43,304, forward strand.
CCTCCAGCAGTTGCTCTCATGGAGAACGAGCGAAGAGCTTCAGTTAAACGTCTCGCACACAGGAGAAAGGTGCCAGGACGACAGCACGTTCTTCCTCAGCCCTTCTCGTGGCCCGGATTGTGGTGCTGCCTTCAAAGCCGTGCACCTTGAAACACTCGTGCAGCAAGTGCTTCTCCCCTGGCCCACTTGGCTCAGCGAGAGCTACGTGGGCAGCGCGCACTCAGCGAAAGCCAAAGGGTGTCCTTGGAGCTCGAGCTTGTTGGAGAGGATGAAAGTTTGGGAAGAAAGTTTCACAGCTATGTAGGCTTGGCAGAAAGATGCGTGAATGTAGAAACTTAGCATGAGGTAGAAATGGAAGCACGTTTTGACAGAGAGCACAAGGTGTTTTGCTGAAACACTGATCGCTGAATAAGTGAGAAGGCAAAGGTTGGAGATTGCGTTGGAAGGAGATTTTTTCTATGCTTAGCACAACGGTATGTGACTACAGGTACAAGCACCTGTTTTTCAGCAAGCAAGTAAGTCTCAAGAAGGGCATAAGGAGCTAGAAAACATGGTTTTACCAGAAAGAGAGCTCTCGCAGGCAAACAAGAAATGCCGATGGAGCAAGAAGAAGAAGGGGGGGGTTGGGGGGGGGTGGCGGTGGGGGGGGTTGGTGGGGGGGGCGGGGTGGTGGCGGTGGTGGGGGGTCTGAGAATTGTCCGTGGTAAGCTTAAATTGTAACTTGCTTACTCTTGCGATTGGATAAGAATGACTATAATACGGCAATGGTAGGAGTCACGAGAGGCTACAGGCAAATGTCAAGGTATCACTGTGTATGGTGCTTACTGCTTGTACTGTATGAAGATACTCAGCAAAGAAAACGATAGAATGCTTTGTAACTTGAACAGAAAGCGGCTCCCGGTATGCCTCCGAGCTGTAGCTGACAGCTGTAGGGCTGGCTCTGCATACCCACTCCCTGAAATGCTGTAACTTCGCCGATGCAAGAAACAGCTTTCAAGAGAGCCGCCTGAAGTGCAGACAGCCTCCGTGAGCCTTTCTCCTCTAGAGCTGTGCAAAGAAAGCGTGCACGCTACAGCGTGGCTGCGTGCAGCATGCACGAGCAAAAGCGGCCAAGTTCAGTGCCCTCGCTGGGCTTCCCTTTTGTGCGGACAACGTGAGGCGAAGAACGAAGCCGCAGAGCAGCGGGCTTGCGTGTGCAGTGCACCGAAGTTGCAGAAGTCCAGCAAGGGCTCGTTCACAAGCCGAGCCGGCTGAGGGCGTCCTCGCTTCTGCAAAAGGCAACGCGGAGCCCTAGCGCGTCACCGCACAGCGTGGAGATAGGCACTCTCCTAGTCCTTCAGCCTTGCAGAGTCCCTGCAGCTAGAGCTCAGCCAGGAGCAGGCGTCAAAGCAGAAGGCCTTCCTAAAGCACCCCTTGTCCAAGCAGCCTCCGGAAAGGGCGCGTCCCACTGCGGCTCTGCGCCTTTCTTCTAAGACAGACGCCCGGCTATGCTTTCGTGCTCGCAGCTGCCTTGGCAGCCTCCAGCAGTTGCTCTCATGGAGAACGAGCGAAGAGCTTCAGTTAAACGTCTCGCACACAGGAGAAAGGTGCCAGGACGACAGCACGTTCTTCCTCAGCCCTTCTCGTGGCCCGGATTGTGGTGCTGCCTTCAAAGCCGTGCACCTTGAAACACTCGTGCAGCAAGTGCTTCTCCCCTGGCCCACTTGGCTCAGCGAGAGCTACGTGGGCAGCGCGCACTCAGCGAAAGCCAAAGGGTGTCCTTGGAGCTCGAGCTTGTTGGAGAGGATGAAAGTTTGGGAAGAAAGTTTCACAGCTATGTAGGCTTGGCAGAAAGATGCGTGAATGTAGAAACTTAGCATGAGGTAGAAATGGAAGCACGTTTTGACAGAGAGCACAAGGTGTTTTGCTGAAACACTGATCGCTGAATAAGTGAGAAGGCAAAGGTTGGAGATTGCGTTGGAAGGAGATTTTTTCTATGCTTAGCACAACGGTATGTGACTACAGGTACAAGCACCTGTTTTTCAGCAAGCAAGTAAGTCTCAAGAAGGGCATAAGGAGCTAGAAAACATGGTTTTACCAGAAAGAGAGCTCTCGCAGGCAAACAAGAAATGCCGATGGAGCAAGAAGAAGAAGGGGGGGGTTGGGGGGGGGTGGCGGTGGGGGGGGTTGGTGGGGGGGGCGGGGTGGTGGCGGTGGTGGGGGGTCTGAGAATTGTCCGTGGTAAGCTTAAATTGTAACTTGCTTACTCTTGCGATTGGATAAGAATGACTATAATACGGCAATGGTAGGAGTCACGAGAGGCTACAGGCAAATGTCAAGGTATCACTGTGTATGGTGCTTACTGCTTGTACTGTATGAAGATACTCAGCAAAGAAAACGATAGAATGCTTTGTAACTTGAACAGAAAGCGGCTCCCGGTATGCCTCCGAGCTGTAGCTGACAGCTGTAGGGCTGGCTCTGCATACCCACTCCCTGAAATGCTGTAACTTCGCCGATGCAAGAAACAGCTTTCAAGAGAGCCGCCTGAAGTGCAGACAGCCTCCGTGAGCCTTTCTCCTCTAGAGCTGTGCAAAGAAAGCGTGCACGCTACAGCGTGGCTGCGTGCAGCATGCACGAGCAAAAGCGGCCAAGTTCAGTGCCCTCGCTGGGCTTCCCTTTTGTGCGGACAACGTGAGGCGAAGAACGAAGCCGCAGAGCAGCGGGCTTGCGTGTGCAGTGCACCGAAGTTGCAGAAGTCCAGCAAGGGCTCGTTCACAAGCCGAGCCGGCTGAGGGCGTCCTCGCTTCTGCAAAAGGCAACGCGGAGCCCTAGCGCGTCACCGCACAGCGTGGAGATAGGCACTCTCCTAGTCCTTCAGCCTTGCAGAGTCCCTGCAGCTAGAGCTCAGCCAGGAGCAGGCGTCAAAGCAGAAGGCCTTCCTAAAGCACCCCTTGTCCAAGCAGCCTCCGGAAAGGGCGCGTCCCACTGCGGCTCTGCGCCTTTCTTCTAAGACAGACGCCCGGCTATGCTTTCGTGCTCGCAGCTGCCTTGGCAGCCTCCAGCAGTTGCTCTCATGGAGAACGAGCGAAGAGCTTCAGTTAAACGTCTCGCACACAGGAGAAAGGTGCCAGGACGACAGCACGTTCTTCCTCAGCCCTTCTCGTGGCCCGGATTGTGGTGCTGCCTTCAAAGCCGTGCACCTTGAAACACTCGTGCAGCAAGTGCTTCTCCCCTGGCCCACTTGGCTCAGCGAGAGCTACGTGGGCAGCGCGCACTCAGCGAAAGCCAAAGGGTGTCCTTGGAGCTCGAGCTTGTTGGAGAGGATGAAAGTTTGGGAAGAAAGTTTCACAGCTATGTAGGCTTGGCAGAAAGATGCGTGAATGTAGAAACTTAGCATGAGGTAGAAATGGAAGCACGTTTTGACAGAGAGCACAAGGTGTTTTGCTGAAACACTGATCGCTGAATAAGTGAGAAGGCAAAGGTTGGAGATTGCGTTGGAAGGAGATTTTTTCTATGCTTAGCACAACGGTATGTGACTACAGGTACAAGCACCTGTTTTTCAGCAAGCAAGTAAGTCTCAAGAAGGGCATAAGGAGCTAGAAAACATGGTTTTACCAGAAAGAGAGCTCTCGCAGGCAAACAAGAAATGCCGATGGAGCAAGAAGAAGAAGGGGGGGGTTGGGGGGGGGTGGCGGTGGGGGGGGTTGGTGGGGGGGGCGGGGTGGTGGCGGTGGTGGGGGGTCTGAGAATTCTCCGTGGTAAGCTTAAATTGTAACTTGCTTACTCTTGCGATTGGATAAGAATGACTATAATACGGCAATGGTAGGAGTCACGAGAGGCTACAGGCAAATGTCAAGGTATCACTGTGTATGGTGCTTACTGCTTGTACTGTATGAAGATACTCAGCAAAGAAAACGATAGAATGCTTTGTAACTTGAACAGAAAGCGGCTCCCGGTATGCCTCCGAGCTGTAGCTGACAGCTGTAGGGCTGGCTCTGCATACCCACTCCCTGAAATGCTGTAACTTCGCCGATGCAAGAAACAGCTTTCAAGAGAGCCGCCTGAAGTGCAGACAGCCTCCGTGAGCCTTTCTCCTCTAGAGCTGTGCAAAGAAAGCGTGCACGCTACAGCGTGGCTGCGTGCAGCATGCACGAGCAAAAGCGGCCAAGTTCAGTGCCCTCGCTGGGCTTCCCTTTTGTGCGGACAACGTGAGGCGAAGAACGAAGCCGCAGAGCAGCGGGCTTGCGTGTGCAGTGCACCGAAGTTGCAGAAGTCCAGCAAGGGCTCGTTCACAAGCCGAGCCGGCTGAGGGCGTCCTCGCTTCTGCAAAAGGCAACGCGGAGCCCTAGCGCGTCACCGCACAGCGTGGAGATAGGCACTCTCCTAGTCCTTCAGCCTTGCAGAGTCCCTGCAGCTAGAGCTCAGCCAGGAGCAGGCGTCAAAGCAGAAGGCCTTCCTAAAGCACCCCTTGTCCAAGCAGCCTCCGGAAAGGGCGCGTCCCACTGCGGCTCTGCGCCTTTCTTCTAAGACAGACGCCCGGCTATGCTTTCGTGCTCGCAGCTGCCTTGGCAGCCTCCAGCAGTTGCTCTCATGGAGAACGAGCGAAGAGCTTCAGTTAAACGTCTCGCACACAGGAGAAAGGTGCCAGGACGACAGCACGTTCTTCCTCAGCCCTTCTCGTGGCCCGGATTGTGGTGCTGCCTTCAAAGCCGTGCACCTTGAAACACTCGTGCAGCAAGTGCTTCTCCCCTGGCCCACTTGGCTCAGCGAGAGCTACGTGGGCAGCGCGCACTCAGCGAAAGCCAAAGGGTGTCCTTGGAGCTCGAGCTTGTTGGAGAGGATGAAAGTTTGGGAAGAAAGTTTCACAGCTATGTAGGCTTGGCAGAAAGATGCGTGAATGTAGAAACTTAGCATGAGGTAGAAATGGAAGCACGTTTTGACAGAGAGCACAAGGTGTTTTGCTGAAACACTGATCGCTGAATAAGTGAGAAGGCAAAGGTTGGAGATTGCGTTGGAAGGAGATTTTTTCTATGCTTAGCACAACGGTATGTGACTACAGGTACAAGCACCTGTTTTTCAGCAAGCAAGTAAGTCTCAAGAAGGGCATAAGGAGCTAGAAAACATGGTTTTACCAGAAAGAGAGCTCTCGCAGGCAAACAAGAAATGCCGATGGAGCAAGAAGAAGAAGGGGGGGGTTGGGGGGGGGGTGGCGGTGGGAGGGGTTGGTGGGGGGGGCGGGGTGGTGGCGGTGGTGGGGGGTCTGAGAATTGTCCGTGGTAAGCTTAAATTGTAACTTGCTTACTCTTGCGATTGGATAAGAATGACTATAATACGGCAATGGTAGGAGTCACGAGAGGCTACAGGCAAATGTCAAGGTATCACTGTGTATGGTGCTTACTGCTTGTACTGTATGAAGATACTCAGCAAAGAAAACGATAGAATGCTTTGTAACTTGAACAGAAAGCGGCTCCCGGTATGCCTCCGAGCTGTAGCTGACAGCTGTAGGGCTGGCTCTGCATACCCACTCCCTGAAATGCTGTAACTTCGCCGATGCAAGAAACAGCTTTCAAGAGAGCCGCCTGAAGTGCAGACAGCCTCCGTGAGCCTTTCTCCTCTAGAGCTGTGCAAAGAAAGCGTGCACGCTACAGCGTGGCTGCGTGCAGCATGCACGAGCAAAAGCGGCCAAGTTCAGTGCCCTCGCTGGGCTTCCCTTTTGTGCGGACAACGTGAGGCGAAGAACGAAGCCGCAGAGCAGCGGGCTTGCGTGTGCAGTGCACCGAAGTTGCAGAAGTCCAGCAAGGGCTCGTTCACAAGCCGAGCCGGCTGAGGGCGTCCTCGCTTCTGCAAAAGGCAACGCGGAGCCCTAGCGCGTCACCGCACAGCGTGGAGATAGGCACTCTCCTAGTCCTTCAGCCTTGCAGAGTCCCTGCAGCTAGAGCTCAGCCAGGAGCAGGCGTCAAAGCAGAAGGCCTTCCTAAAGCACCCCTTGTCCAAGCAGCCTCCGGAAAGGGCGCATCCCACTGCGGCTCTGCGCCTTTCTTCTAAGACAGACGCCCGGCTATGCTTTCGTGCTCGCAGCTGCCTTGGCAGCCTCCAGCAGTTGCTCTCATGGAGAACGAGCGAAGAGCTTCAGTTAAACGTCTCGCACACAGGAGAAAGGTGCCAGGACGACAGCACGTTCTTCCTCAGCCCTTCTCGTGGCCCGGATTGTGGTGCTGCCTTCAAAGCCGTGCACCTTGAAACATTCGTGCAGCAAGTGCTTCTCCCCTGGCCCACTTGGCTCAGCGAGAGCTACGTGGGCAGCGCGCACTCAGCGAAAGCCAAAGGGTGTCCTTGGAGCTCGAGCTTGTGGGAGAGGATGAAAGTTTGGGAAGAAAGTTTCACAGCTATGTAGGCTTGGCAGAAAGATGCGTGAATGTAGAAACTTAGCATGAGGTAGAAATGGAAGCACGTTTTGACAGAGAGCACAAGGTGTTTTGCTGAAACACTGATCGCTGAATAAGTGAGAAGGCAAAGGTTGGAGATTGCGTTGGAAGGAGATTTTTTCTATGCTTAGCACAACGGTATGTGACTACAGGTACAAGCACCTGTTTTTCAGCAAGCAAGTAAGTCTCAAGAAGGGCATAAGGAGCTAGAAAACATGGTTTTACCAGAAAGAGAGCTCTCGCAGGCAAACAAGAAATGCCGATGGAGCAAGAAGAAGAAGGGGGGGGTTGGGGGGGGGTGGCGGTGGGGGGGGTTGGTGGGGGGGGCGGGGTGGTGGCGGTGGTGGGGGGTCTGAGAATTCTCCGTGGTAAGCTTAAATTGTAACTTGCTTACTCTTGCGATTGGATAAGAATGACTATAATACGGCAATGGTAGGAGTCACGAGAGGCTACAGGCAAATGTCAAGGTATCACTGTGTATGGTGCTTACTGCTTGTACTGTATGAAGATACTCAGCAAAGAAAACGATAGAATGCTTTGTAACTTGAACAGAAAGCGGCTCCCGGTATGCCTCCGAGCTGTAGCTGACAGCTGTAGGGCTGGCTCTGCATACCCACTCCCTGAAATGCTGTAACTTCGCCGATGCAAGAAACAGCTTTCAAGAGAGCCGCCTGAAGTGCAGACAGCCTTCGTGAGCCTTTCTCCTCTAGAGCTGTGCAAAGAAAGCGTGCACGCTACAGCGTGGCTGCGTGCAGCATGCACGAGCAAAAGCGGCCAAGTTCAGTGCCCTCTCGCTGGGCTTCCCTTTTGTGCGGACAACGTGAGGCGAAGAACGAAGCCGCAGAGCAGCGGGCTTGCGTGTGCAGTGCACCGAAGTTGCAGAAGTCCAGCAAGGGCTCGTTCACAAGCCGAGCCGGCTGAGGGCGTCCTCGCTTCTGCAAAAGGCAACGCGGAGCCCTAGCGCGTCACCGCACAGCGTGGAGATAGGCACTCTCCTAGTCCTTCAGCCTTGCAGAGTCCCTGCAGCTAGAGCTCAGCCAGGAGCAGGCGTCAAAGCAGAAGGCCTTCCTAAAGCACCCCTTGTCCAAGCAGCCTCCGGAAAGGGCGCGTCCCACTGCGGCTCTGCGCCTTTCTTCTAAGACAGACGCCCGGCTATGCTTTCGTGCTCGCAGCTGCCTTGGCAGCCTCCAGCAGTTGCTCTCATGGAGAACGAGCGAAGAGCTTCAGTTAAACGTCTCGCACACAGGAGAAAGGTGCCAGGACGACAGCACGTTCTTCCTCAGCCCTTCTCGTGGCCCGGATTGTGGTGCTGCCTTCAAAGCCGTGCACCTTGAAACACTCGTGCAGCAAGTGCTTCTCCCCTGGCCCACTTGGCTCAGCGAGAGCTACGTGGGCAGCGCGCACTCAGCGAAAGCCAAAGGGTGTCCTTGGAGCTCGAGCTTGTTGGAGAGGATGAAAGTTTGGGAAGAAAGTTTCACAGCTATGTAGGCTTGGCAGAAAGATGCGTGAATGTAGAAACTTAGCATGAGGTAGAAATGGAAGCACGTTTTGACAGAGAGCACAAGGTGTTTTGCTGAAACACTGATCGCTGAATAAGTGAGAAGGCAAAGGTTGGAGATTGCGTTGGAAGGAGATTTTTTCTATGCTTAGCACAACGGTATGTGACTACAGGTACAAGCACCTGTTTTTCAGCAAGCAAGTAAGTCTCAAGAAGGGCATAAGGAGCTAGAAAACATGGTTTTACCAGAAAGAGAGCTCTCGCAGGCAAACAAGAAATGCCGATGGAGCAAGAAGAAGAAGGGGGGGGTTGGGGGGGGGGTGGCGGTGGGAGGGGTTGGTGGGGGGGGCGGGGTGGTGGCGGTGGTGGGGGGTCTGAGAATTGTCCGTGGTAAGCTTAAATTGTAACTTGCTTACTCTTGCGATTGGATAAGAATGACTATAATACGGCAATGGTAGGAGTCACGAGAGGCTACAGGCAAATGTCAAGGTATCACTGTGTATGGTGCTTACTGCTTGTACTGTATGAAGATACTCAGCAAAGAAAACGATAGAATGCTTTGTAACTTGAACAGAAAGCGGCTCCCGGTATGCCTCCGAGCTGTAGCTGACAGCTGTAGGGCTGGCTCTGCATACCCACTCCCTGAAATGCTGTAACTTCGCCGATGCAAGAAACAGCTTTCAAGAGAGCCGCCTGAAGTGCAGACAGCCTCCGTGAGCCTTTCTCCTCTAGAGCTGTGCAAAGAAAGCGTGCACGCTACAGCGTGGCTGCGTGCAGCATGCACGAGCAAAAGCGGCCAAGTTCAGTGCCCTCGCTGGGCTTCCCTTTTGTGCGGACAACGTGAGGCGAAGAACGAAGCCGCAGAGCAGCGGGCTTGCGTGTGCAGTGCACCGAAGTTGCAGAAGTCCAGCAAGGGCTCGTTCACAAGCCGAGCCGGCTGAGGGCGTCCTCGCTTCTGCAAAAGGCAACGCGGAGCCCTAGCGCGTCACCGCACAGCGTGGAGATAGGCACTCTCCTAGTCCTTCAGCCTTGCAGAGTCCCTGCAGCTAGAGCTCAGCCAGGAGCAGGCGTCAAAGCAGAAGGCCTTCCTAAAGCACCCCTTGTCCAAGCAGCCTCCGGAAAGGGCGCGTCCCACTGCGGCTCTGCGCCTTTCTTCTAAGACAGACGCCCGGCTATGCTTTCGTGCTCGCAGCTGCCTTGGCAGCCTCCAGCAGTTGCTCTCATGGAGAACGAGCGAAGAGCTTCAGTTAAACGTCTCGCACACAGGAGAAAGGTGCCAGGACGACAGCACGTTCTTCCTCAGCCCTTCTCGTGGCCCGGATTGTGGTGCTGCCTTCAAAGCCGTGCACCTTGAAACATTCGTGCAGCAAGTGCTTCTCCCCTGGCCCACTTGGCTCAGCGAGAGCTACGTGGGCAGCGCGCACTCAGCGAAAGCCAAAGGGTGTCCTTGGAGCTCGAGCTTGTGGGAGAGGATGAAAGTTTGGGAAGAAAGTTTCACAGCTATGTAGGCTTGGCAGAAAGATGCGTGAATGTAGAAACTTAGCATGAGGTAGAAATGGAAGCACGTTTTGACAGAGAGCACAAGGTGTTTTGCTGAAACACTGATCGCTGAATAAGTGAGAAGGCAAAGGTTGGAGATTGCGTTGGAAGGAGATTTTTTCTATGCTTAGCACAACGGTATGTGACTACAGGTACAAGCACCTGTTTTTCAGCAAGCAAGTAAGTCTCAAGAAGGGCATAAGGAGCTAGAAAACATGGTTTTACCAGAAAGAGAGCTCTCGCAGGCAAACAAGAAATGCCGATGGAGCAAGAAGAAGAAGGGGGGGGTTGGGGGGGGGTGGCGGTGGGGGGGGTTGGTGGGGGGGGCGGGGTGGTGGCGGTGGTGGGGGGTCTGAGAATTCTCCGTGGTAAGCTTAAATTGTAACTTGCTTACTCTTGCGATTGGATAAGAATGACTATAATACGGCAATGGTAGGAGTCACGAGAGGCTACAGGCAAATGTCAAGGTATCACTGTGTATGGTGCTTACTGCTTGTACTGTATGAAGATACTCAGCAAAGAAAACGATAGAATGCTTTGTAACTTGAACAGAAAGCGGCTCCCGGTATGCCTCCGAGCTGTAGCTGACAGCTGTAGGGCTGGCTCTGCATACCCACTCCCTGAAATGCTGTAACTTCGCCGATGCAAGAAACAGCTTTCAAGAGAGCCGCCTGAAGTGCAGACAGCCTTCGTGAGCCTTTCTCCTCTAGAGCTGTGCAAAGAAAGCGTGCACGCTACAGCGTGGCTGCGTGCAGCATGCACGAGCAAAAGCGGCCAAGTTCAGTGCCCTCTCGCTGGGCTTCCCTTTTGTGCGGACAACGTGAGGCGAAGAACGAAGCCGCAGAGCAGCGGGCTTGCGTGTGCAGTGCACCGAAGTTGCAGAAGTCCAGCAAGGGCTCGTTCACAAGCCGAGCCGGCTGAGGGCGTCCTCGCTTCTGCAAAAGGCAACGCGGAGCCCTAGCGCGTCACCGCACAGCGTGGAGATAGGCACTCTCCTAGTCCTTCAGCCTTGCAGAGTCCCTGCAGCTAGAGCTCAGCCAGGAGCAGGCGTCAAAGCAGAAGGCCTTCCTAAAGCACCCCTTGTCCAAGCAGCCTCCGGAAAGGGCGCGTCCCACTGCGGCTCTGCGCCTTTCTTCTAAGACAGACGCCCGGCTATGCTTTCGTGCTCGCAGCTGCCTTGGCAGCCTCCAGCAGTTGCTCTCATGGAGAACGAGCGAAGAGCTTCAGTTAAACGTCTCGCACACAGGAGAAAGGTGCCAGGACGACAGCACGTTCTTCCTCAGCCCTTCTCGTGGCCCGGATTGTGGTGCTGCCTTCAAAGCCGTGCACCTTGAAACACTCGTGCAGCAAGTGCTTCTCCCCTGGCCCACTTGGCTCAGCGAGAGCTACGTGGGCAGCGCGCACTCAGCGAAAGCCAAAGGGTGTCCTTGGAGCTCGAGCTTGTTGGAGAGGATGAAAGTTTGGGAAGAAAGTTCCACAGCTATGTAGGCTTGGCAGAAAGATGCGTGAATGTAGAAACTTAGCATGAGGTAGAAATGGAAGCACGTTTTGACAGAGAGCACAAGGTGTTTTGCTGAAACACTGATCGCTGAATAAGTGAGAAGGCAAAGGTTGGAGATTGCGTTGGAAGGAGATTTTTTCTATGCTTAGCACAACGGTATGTGACTACAGGTACAAGCACCTGTTTTTCAGCAAGCAAGTAAGTCTCAAGAAGGGCATAAGGCGCTAGAAAACATGGTTTTACCAGAAAGAGAGCTCTCGCAGGCAAACAAGAAATGCCGATGGAGCAAGAAGAAGAAGGGGGGGGTTGGGGGGGGGTGGCGGTGGGGGGGGTTGGTGGGGGGGGCGGGGTGGTGGCGGTGGTGGGGGGTCTGAGAATTCTCCGTGGTAAGCTTAAATTGTAACTTGCTTACTCTTGCGATTGGATAAGAATGACTATAATACGGCAATGGTAGGAGTCACGAGAGGCTACAGGCAAATGTCAAGGTATCACTGTGTATGGTGCTTACTGCTTGTACTGTATGAAGATACTCAGCAAAGAAAACGATAGAATGCTTTGTAACTTGAACAGAAAGCGGCTCCCGGTATGCCTCCGAGCTGTAGCTGACAGCTGTAGGGCTGGCTCTGCATACCCACTCCCTGAAATGCTGTAACTTCGCCGATGCAAGAAACAGCTTTCAAGAGAGCCGCCTGAAGTGCAGACAGCCTCCGTGAGCCTTTCTCCTCTAGAGCTGTGCAAAGAAAGCGTGCACGCTACAGCGTGGCTGCGTGCAGCATGCACGAGCAAAAGCGGCCAAGTTCAGTGCCCTCGCTGGGCTTCCCTTTTGTGCGGACAACGTGAGGCGAAGAACGAAGCCGCAGAGCAGCGGGCTTGCGTGTGCAGTGCACCGAAGTTGCAGAAGTCCAGCAAGGGCTCGTTCACAAGCCGAGCCGGCTGAGGGCGTCCTCGCTTCTGCAAAAGGCAACGCGGAGCCCTAGCGCGTCACCGCACAGCGTGGAGATAGGCACTCTCCTAGTCCTTCAGCCTTGCAGAGTCCCTGCAGCTAGAGCTCAGCCAGGAGCAGGCGTCAAAGCAGAAGGCCTTCCTAAAGCACCCCTTGTCCAAGCAGCCTCCGGAAAGGGCGCGTCCCACTGCGGCTCTGCGCCTTTCTTCTAAGACAGACGCCCGGCTATGCTTTCGTGCTCGCAGCTGCCTTGGCAGCCTCCAGCAGTTGCTCTCATGGAGAACGAGCGAAGAGCTTCAGTTAAACGTCTCGCACACAGGAGAAAGGTGCCAGGACGACAGCACGTTCTTCCTCAGCCCTTCTCGTGGCCCGGATTGTGGTGCTGCCTTCAAAGCCGTGCACCTTGAAACATTCGTGCAGCAAGTGCTTCTCCCCTGGCCCACTTGGCTCAGCGAGAGCTACGTGGGCAGCGCGCACTCAGCGAAAGCCAAAGGGTGTCCTTGGAGCTCGAGCTTGTTGGAGAGGATGAAAGTTTGGGAAGAAAGTTTCACAGCTATGTAGGCTTGGCAGAAAGATGCGTGAATGTAGAAACTTAGCATGAGGTAGAAATGGAAGCACGTTTTGACAGAGAGCACAAGGTGTTTTGCTGAAACACTGATCGCTGAATAAGTGAGAAGGCAAAGGTTGGAGATTGCGTTGGAAGGAGATTTTTTCTATGCTTAGCACAACGGTATGTGACTACAGGTACAAGCACCTGTTTTTCAGCAAGCAAGTAAGTCTCAAGAAGGGCATAAGGAGCTAGAAAACATGGTTTTACCAGAAAGAGAGCTCTCGCAGGCAAACAAGAAATGCCGATGGAGCAAGAAGAAGAAGGGGGGGGTTGGGGGGGGGTGGCGGTGGGGGGGGTTGGTGGGGGGGGCGGGGTGGTGGCGGTGGTGGGGGGTCTGAGAATTCTCCGTGGTAAGCTTAAATTGTAACTTGCTTACTCTTGCGATTGGATAAGAATGACTATAATACGGCAATGGTAGGAGTCACGAGAGGCTACAGGCAAATGTCAAGGTATCACTGTGTATGGTGCTTACTGCTTGTACTGTATGAAGATACTCAGCAAAGAAAACGATAGAATGCTTTGTAACTTGAACAGAAAGCGGCTCCCGGTATGCCTCCGAGCTGTAGCTGACAGCTGTAGGGCTGGCTCTGCATAGCCACTCCCTGAAATGCTGTAACTTCGCCGATGCAAGAAACAGCTTTCAAGAGAGCCGCCTGAAGTGCAGACAGCCTCCGTGAGCCTTTCTCCTCTAGAGCTGTGCAAAGAAAGCGTGCACGCTACAGCGTGGCTGCGTGCAGCATGCACGAGCAAAAGCGGCCAAGTTCAGTGCCCTCGCTGGGCTTCCCTTTTGTGCGGACAACGTGAGGCGAAGAACGAAGCCGCAGAGCAGCGGGCTTGCGTGTGCAGTGCACCGAAGTTGCAGAAGTCCAGCAAGGGCTCGTTCACAAGCCGAGCCGGCTGAGGGCGTCCTCGCTTCTGCAAAAGGCAACGCGGAGCCCTAGCGCGTCACCGCACAGCGTGGAGATAGGCACTCTCCTAGTCCTTCAGCCTTGCAGAGTCCCTGCAGCTAGAGCTCAGCCAGGAGCAGGCGTCAAAGCAGAAGGCCTTCCTAAAGCACCCCTTGTCCAAGCAGCCTCCGGAAAGGGCGCGTCCCACTGCGGCTCTGCGCCTTTCTTCTAAGACAGACGCCCGGCTATGCTTTCGTGCTCGCAGCTGCCTTGGCAGCCTCCAGCAGTTGCTCTCATGGAGAACGAGCGAAGAGCTTCAGTTAAACGTCTCGCACACAGGAGAAAGGTGCCAGGACGACAGCACGTTCTTCCTCAGCCCTTCTCGTGGCCCGGATTGTGGTGCTGCCTTCAAAGCCGTGCACCTTGAAACACTCGTGCAGCAAGTGCTTCTCCCCTGGCCCACTTGGCTCAGCGAGAGCTACGTGGGCAGCGCGCACTCAGCGAAAGCCAAAGGGTGTCCTTGGAGCTCGAGCTTGTTGGAGAGGATGAAAGTTTGGGAAGAAAGTTTCACAGCTATGTAGGCTTGGCAGAAAGATGCGTGAATGTAGAAACTTAGCATGAGGTAGAAATGGAAGCACGTTTTGACAGAGAGCACAAGGTGTTTTGCTGAAACACTGATCGCTGAATAAGTGAGAAGGCAAAGGTTGGAGATTGCGTTGGAAGGAGATTTTTTCTATGCTTAGCACAACGGTATGTGACTACAGGTACAAGCACCTGTTTTTCAGCAAGCAAGTAAGTCTCAAGAAGGGCATAAGGAGCTAGAAAACATGGTTTTACCAGAAAGAGAGCTCTCGCAGGCAAACAAGAAATGCCGATGGAGCAAGAAGAAGAAGGGGGGGGTTGGGGGGGGGTGGCGGTGGGGGGGGTTGGTGGGGGGGGCGGGGTGGTGGCGGTGGTGGGGGGTCTGAGAATTCTCCGTGGTAAGCTTAAATTGTAACTTGCTTACTCTTGCGATTGGATAAGAATGACTATAATACGGCAATGGTAGGAGTCACGAGAGGCTACAGGCAAATGTCAAGGTATCACTGTGTATGGTGCTTACTGCTTGTACTGTATGAAGATACTCAGCAAAGAAAACGATAGAATGCTTTGTAACTTGAACAGAAAGCGGCTCCCGGTATGCCTCCGAGCTGTAGCTGACAGCTGTAGGGCTGGCTCTGCATACCCACTCCCTGAAATGCTGTAACTTCGCCGATGCAAGAAACAGCTTTCAAGAGAGCCGCCTGAAGTGCAGACAGCCTCCGTGAGCCTTTCTCCTCTAGAGCTGTGCAAAGAAAGCGTGCACGCTACAGCGTGGCTGCGTGCAGCATGCACGAGCAAAAGCGGCCAAGTTCAGTGCCCTCGCTGGGCTTCCCTTTTGTGCGGACAACGTGAGGCGAAGAACGAAGCCGCAGAGCAGCGGGCTTGCGTGTGCAGTGCACCGAAGTTGCAGAAGTCCAGCAAGGGCTCGTTCACAAGCCGAGCCGGCTGAGGGCGTCCTCGCTTCTGCAAAAGGCAACGCGGAGCCCTAGCGCGTCACCGCACAGCGTGGAGATAGGCACTCTCCTAGTCCTTCAGCCTTGCAGAGTCCCTGCAGCTAGAGCTCAGCCAGGAGCAGGCGTCAAAGCAGAAGGCCTTCCTAAAGCACCCCTTGTCCAAGCAGCCTCCGGAAAGGGCGCGTCCCACTGCGGCTCTGCGCCTTTCTTCTAAGACAGACGCCCGGCTATGCTTTCGTGCTCGCAGCTGCCTTGGCAGCCTCCAGCAGTTGCTCTCATGGAGAACGAGCGAAGAGCTTCAGTTAAACGTCTCGCACACAGGAGAAAGGTGCCAGGACGACAGCACGTTCTTCCTCAGCCCTTCTCGTGGCCCGGATTGTGGTGCTGCCTTCAAAGCCGTGCACCTTGAAACACTCGTGCAGCAAGTGCTTCTCCCCTGGCCCACTTGGCTCAGCGAGAGCTACGTGGGCAGCGCGCACTCAGCGAAAGCCAAAGGGTGTCCTTGGAGCTCGAGCTTGTTGGAGAGGATGAAAGTTTGGGAAGAAAGTTTCACAGCTATGTAGGCTTGGCAGAAAGATGCGTGAATGTAGAAACTTAGCATGAGGTAGAAATGGAAGCACGTTTTGACAGAGAGCACAAGGTGTTTTGCTGAAACACTGATCGCTGAATAAGTGAGAAGGCAAAGGTTGGAGATTGCGTTGGAAGGAGATTTTTTCTATGCTTAGCACAACGGTATGTGACTACAGGTACAAGCACCTGTTTTTCAGCAAGCAAGTAAGTCTCAAGAAGGGCATAAGGAGCTAGAAAACATGGTTTTACCAGAAAGAGAGCTCTCGCAGGCAAACAAGAAATGCCGATGGAGCAAGAAGAAGAAGGGGGGGGTTGGGGGGGGGTGGCGGTGGGGGGGGTTGGTGGGGGGGGCGGGGTGGTGGCGGTGGTGGGGGGTCTGAGAATTCTCCGTGGTAAGCTTAAATTGTAACTTGCTTACTCTTGCGATTGGATAAGAATGACTATAATACGGCAATGGTAGGAGTCACGAGAGGCTACAGGCAAATGTCAAGGTATCACTGTGTATGGTGCTTACTGCTTGTACTGTATGAAGATACTCAGCAAAGAAAACGATAGAATGCTTTGTAACTTGAACAGAAAGCGGCTCCCGGTATGCCTCCGAGCTGTAGCTGACAGCTGTAGGGCTGGCTCTGCATACCCACTCCCTGAAATGCTGTAACTTCGCCGATGCAAGAAACAGCTTTCAAGAGAGCCGCCTGAAGTGCAGACAGCCTCCGTGAGCCTTTCTCCTCTAGAGCTGTGCAAAGAAAGCGTGCACGCTACAGCGTGGCTGCGTGCAGCATGCACGAGCAAAAGCGGCCAAGTTCAGTGCCCTCGCTGGGCTTCCCTTTTGTGCGGACAACGTGAGGCGAAGAACGAAGCCGCAGAGCAGCGGGCTTGCGTGTGCAGTGCACCGAAGTTGCAGAAGTCCAGCAAGGGCTCGTTCACAAGCCGAGCCGGCTGAGGGCGTCCTCGCTTCTGCAAAAGGCAACGCGGAGCCCTAGCGCGTCACCGCACAGCGTGGAGATAGGCACTCTCCTAGTCCTTCAGCCTTGCAGAGTCCCTGCAGCTAGAGCTCAGCCAGGAGCAGGCGTCAAAGCAGAAGGCCTTCCTAAAGCACCCCTTGTCCAAGCAGCCTCCGGAAAGGGCGCGTCCCACTGCGGCTCTGCGCCTTTCTTCTAAGACAGACGCCCGGCTATGCTTTCGTGCTCGCAGCTGCCTTGGCAGCCTCCAGCAGTTGCTCTCATGGAGAACGAGCGAAGAGCTTCAGTTAAACGTCTCGCACACAGGAGAAAGGTGCCAGGACGACAGCACGTTCTTCCTCAGCCCTTCTCGTGGCCCGGATTGTGGTGCTGCCTTCAAAGCCGTGCACCTTGAAACACTCGTGCAGCAAGTGCTTCTCCCCTGGCCCACTTGGCTCAGCGAGAGCTACGTGGGCAGCGCGCACTCAGCGAAAGCCAAAGGGTGTCCTTGGAGCTCGAGCTTGTTGGAGAGGATGAAAGTTTGGGAAGAAAGTTTCACAGCTATGTAGGCTTGGCAGAAAGATGCGTGAATGTAGAAACTTAGCATGAGGTAGAAATGGAAGCACGTTTTGACAGAGAGCACAAGGTGTTTTGCTGAAACACTGATCGCTGAATAAGTGAGAAGGCAAAGGTTGGAGATTGCGTTGGAAGGAGATTTTTTCTATGCTTAGCACAACGGTATGTGACTACAGGTACAAGCACCTGTTTTTCAGCAAGCAAGTAAGTCTCAAGAAGGGCATAAGGAGCTAGAAAACATGGTTTTACCAGAAAGAGAGCTCTCGCAGGCAAACAAGAAATGCCGATGGAGCAAGAAGAAGAAGGGGGGGGTTGGGGGGGGGGTGGCGGTGGGAGGGGTTGGTGGGGGGGGCGGGGTGGTGGCGGTGGTGGGGGGTCTGAGAATTGTCCGTGGTAAGCTTAAATTGTAACTTGCTTACTCTTGCGATTGGATAAGAATGACTATAATACGGCAATGGTAGGAGTCACGAGAGGCTACAGGCAAATGTCAAGGTATCACTGTGTATGGTGCTTACTGCTTGTACTGTATGAAGATACTCAGCAAAGAAAACGATAGAATGCTTTGTAACTTGAACAGAAAGCGGCTCCCGGTATGCCTCCGAGCTGTAGCTGACAGCTGTAGGGCTGGCTCTGCATACCCACTCCCTGAAATGCTGTAACTTCGCCGATGCAAGAAACAGCTTTCAAGAGAGCCGCCTGAAGTGCAGACAGCCTCCGTGAGCCTTTCTCCTCTAGAGCTGTGCAAAGAAAGCGTGCACGCTACAGCGTGGCTGCGTGCAGCATGCACGAGCAAAAGCGGCCAAGTTCAGTGCCCTCGCTGGGCTTCCCTTTTGTGCGGACAACGTGAGGCGAAGAACGAAGCCGCAGAGCAGCGGGCTTGCGTGTGCAGTGCACCGAAGTTGCAGAAGTCCAGCAAGGGCTCGTTCACAAGCCGAGCCGGCTGAGGGCGTCCTCGCTTCTGCAAAAGGCAACGCGGAGCCCTAGCGCGTCACCGCACAGCGTGGAGATAGGCACTCTCCTAGTCCTTCAGCCTTGCAGAGTCCCTGCAGCTAGAGCTCAGCCAGGAGCAGGCGTCAAAGCAGAAGGCCTTCCTAAAGCACCCCTTGTCCAAGCAGCCTCCGGAAAGGGCGCATCCCACTGCGGCTCTGCGCCTTTCTTCTAAGACAGACGCCCGGCTATGCTTTCGTGCTCGCAGCTGCCTTGGCAGCCTCCAGCAGTTGCTCTCATGGAGAACGAGCGAAGAGCTTCAGTTAAACGTCTCGCACACAGGAGAAAGGTGCCAGGACGACAGCACGTTCTTCCTCAGCCCTTCTCGTGGCCCGGATTGTGGTGCTGCCTTCAAAGCCGTGCACCTTGAAACATTCGTGCAGCAAGTGCTTCTCCCCTGGCCCACTTGGCTCAGCGAGAGCTACGTGGGCAGCGCGCACTCAGCGAAAGCCAAAGGGTGTCCTTGGAGCTCGAGCTTGTTGGAGAGGATGAAAGTTTGGGAAGAAAGTTTCACAGCTATGTAGGCTTGGCAGAAAGATGCGTGAATGTAGAAACTTAGCATGAGGTAGAAATGGAAGCACGTTTTGACAGAGAGCACAAGGTGTTTTGCTGAAACACTGATCGCTGAATAAGTGAGAAGGCAAAGGTTGGAGATTGCGTTGGAAGGAGATTTTTTCTATGCTTAGCACAACGGTATGTGACTACAGGTACAAGCACCTGTTTTTCAGCAAGCAAGTAAGTCTCAAGAAGGGCATAAGGAGCTAGAAAACATGGTTTTACCAGAAAGAGAGCTCTCGCAGGCAAACAAGAAATGCCGATGGAGCAAGAAGAAGAAGGGGGGGGTTGGGGGGGGTGGCGGTGGGGGGGGTTGGTGGGGGGGGCGGGGTGGTGGCGGTGGTGGGGGGTCTGAGAATTCTCCGTGGTAAGCTTAAATTGTAACTTGCTTACTCTTGCGATTGGATAAGAATGACTATAATACGGCAATGGTAGGAGTCACGAGAGGCTACAGGCAAATGTCAAGGTATCACTGTGTATGGTGCTTACTGCTTGTACTGTATGAAGATACTCAGCAAAGAAAACGATAGAATGCTTTGTAACTTGAACAGAAAGCGGCTCCCGGTATGCCTCCGAGCTGTAGCTGACAGCTGTAGGGCTGGCTCTGCATACCCACTCCCTGAAATGCTGTAACTTCGCCGATGCAAGAAACAGCTTTCAAGAGAGCCGCCTGAAGTGCAGACAGCCTCCGTGAGCCTTTCTCCTCTAGAGCTGTGCAAAGAAAGCGTGCACGCTACAGCGTGGCTGCGTGCAGCATGCACGAGCAAAAGCGGCCAAGTTCAGTGCCCTCGCTGGGCTTCCCTTTTGTGCGGACAACGTGAGGCGAAGAACGAAGCCGCAGAGCAGCGGGCTTGCGTGTGCAGTGCACCGAAGTTGCAGAAGTCCAGCAAGGGCTCGTTCACAAGCCGAGCCGGCTGAGGGCGTCCTCGCTTCTGCAAAAGGCAACGCGGAGCCCTAGCGCGTCACCGCACAGCGTGGAGATAGGCACTCTCCTAGTCCTTCAGCCTTGCAGAGTCCCTGCAGCTAGAGCTCAGCCAGGAGCAGGCGTCAAAGCAGAAGGCCTTCCTAAAGCACCCCTTGTCCAAGCAGCCTCCGGAAAGGGCGCGTCCCACTGCGGCTCTGCGCCTTTCTTCTAAGACAGACGCCCGGCTATGCTTTCGTGCTCGCAGCTGCCTTGGCAGCCTCCAGCAGTTGCTCTCATGGAGAACGAGCGAAGAGCTTCAGTTAAACGTCTCGCACACAGGAGAAAGGTGCCAGGACGACAGCACGTTCTTCCTCAGCCCTTCTCGTGGCCCGGATTGTGGTGCTGCCTTCAAAGCCGTGCACCTTGAAACATTCGTGCAGCAAGTGCTTCTCCCCTGGCCCACTTGGCTCAGCGAGAGCTACGTGGGCAGCGCGCACTCAGCGAAAGCCAAAGGGTGTCCTTGGAGCTCGAGCTTGTGGGAGAGGATGAAAGTTTGGGAAGAAAGTTTCACAGCTATGTAGGCTTGGCAGAAAGATGCGTGAATGTAGAAACTTAGCATGAGGTAGAAATGGAAGCACGTTTTGACAGAGAGCACAAGGTGTTTTGCTGAAACACTGATCGCTGAATAAGTGAGAAGGCAAAGGTTGGAGATTGCGTTGGAAGGAGATTTTTTCTATGCTTAGCACAACGGTATGTGACTACAGGTACAAGCACCTGTTTTTCAGCAAGCAAGTAAGTCTCAAGAAGGGCATAAGGAGCTAGAAAACATGGTTTTACCAGAAAGAGAGCTCTCGCAGGCAAACAAGAAATGCCGATGGAGCAAGAAGAAGAAGGGGGGGGTTGGGGGGGGGTGGCGGTGGGGGGGGTTGGTGGGGGGGGCGGGGTGGTGGCGGTGGTGGGGGGTCTGAGAATTCTCCGTGGTAAGCTTAAATTGTAACTTGCTTACTCTTGCGATTGGATAAGAATGACTATAATACGGCAATGGTAGGAGTCACGAGAGGCTACAGGCAAATGTCAAGGTATCACTGTGTATGGTGCTTACTGCTTGTACTGTATGAAGATACTCAGCAAAGAAAACGATAGAATGCTTTGTAACTTGAACAGAAAGCGGCTCCCGGTATGCCTCCGAGCTGTAGCTGACAGCTGTAGGGCTGGCTCTGCATACCCACTCCCTGAAATGCTGTAACTTCGCCGATGCAAGAAACAGCTTTCAAGAGAGCCGCCTGAAGTGCAGACAGCCTTCGTGAGCCTTTCTCCTCTAGAGCTGTGCAAAGAAAGCGTGCACGCTACAGCGTGGCTGCGTGCAGCATGCACGAGCAAAAGCGGCCAAGTTCAGTGCCCTCTCGCTGGGCTTCCCTTTTGTGCGGACAACGTGAGGCGAAGAACGAAGCCGCAGAGCAGCGGGCTTGCGTGTGCAGTGCACCGAAGTTGCAGAAGTCCAGCAAGGGCTCGTTCACAAGCCGAGCCGGCTGAGGGCGTCCTCGCTTCTGCAAAAGGCAACGCGGAGCCCTAGCGCGTCACCGCACAGCGTGGAGATAGGCACTCTCCTAGTCCTTCAGCCTTGCAGAGTCCCTGCAGCTAGAGCTCAGCCAGGAGCAGGCGTCAAAGCAGAAGGCCTTCCTAAAGCACCCCTTGTCCAAGCAGCCTCCGGAAAGGGCGCGTCCCACTGCGGCTCTGCGCCTTTCTTCTAAGACAGACGCCCGGCTATGCTTTCGTGCTCGCAGCTGCCTTGGCAGCCTCCAGCAGTTGCTCTCATGGAGAACGAGCGAAGAGCTTCAGTTAAACGTCTCGCACACAGGAGAAAGGTGCCAGGACGACAGCACGTTCTTCCTCAGCCCTTCTCGTGGCCCGGATTGTGGTGCTGCCTTCAAAGCCGTGCACCTTGAAACACTCGTGCAGCAAGTGCTTCTCCCCTGGCCCACTTGGCTCAGCGAGAGCTACGTGGGCAGCGCGCACTCAGCGAAAGCCAAAGGGTGTCCTTGGAGCTCGAGCTTGTTGGAGAGGATGAAAGTTTGGGAAGAAAGTTTCACAGCTATGTAGGCTTGGCAGAAAGATGCGTGAATGTAGAAACTTAGCATGAGGTAGAAATGGAAGCACGTTTTGACAGAGAGCACAAGGTGTTTTGCTGAAACACTGATCGCTGAATAAGTGAGAAGGCAAAGGTTGGAGATTGCGTTGGAAGGAGATTTTTTCTATGCTTAGCACAACGGTATGTGACTACAGGTACAAGCACCTGTTTTTCAGCAAGCAAGTAAGTCTCAAGAAGGGCATAAGGAGCTAGAAAACATGGTTTTACCAGAAAGAGAGCTCTCGCAGGCAAACAAGAAATGCCGATGGAGCAAGAAGAAGAAGGGGGGGGTTGGGGGGGGGGTGGCGGTGGGAGGGGTTGGTGGGGGGGGCGGGGTGGTGGCGGTGGTGGGGGGTCTGAGAATTGTCCGTGGTAAGCTTAAATTGTAACTTGCTTACTCTTGCGATTGGATAAGAATGACTATAATACGGCAATGGTAGGAGTCACGAGAGGCTACAGGCAAATGTCAAGGTATCACTGTGTATGGTGCTTACTGCTTGTACTGTATGAAGATACTCAGCAAAGAAAACGATAGAATGCTTTGTAACTTGAACAGAAAGCGGCTCCCGGTATGCCTCCGAGCTGTAGCTGACAGCTGTAGGGCTGGCTCTGCATACCCACTCCCTGAAATGCTGTAACTTCGCCGATGCAAGAAACAGCTTTCAAGAGAGCCGCCTGAAGTGCAGACAGCCTCCGTGAGCCTTTCTCCTCTAGAGCTGTGCAAAGAAAGCGTGCACGCTACAGCGTGGCTGCGTGCAGCATGCACGAGCAAAAGCGGCCAAGTTCAGTGCCCTCGCTGGGCTTCCCTTTTGTGCGGACAACGTGAGGCGAAGAACGAAGCCGCAGAGCAGCGGGCTTGCGTGTGCAGTGCACCGAAGTTGCAGAAGTCCAGCAAGGGCTCGTTCACAAGCCGAGCCGGCTGAGGGCGTCCTCGCTTCTGCAAAAGGCAACGCGGAGCCCTAGCGCGTCACCGCACAGCGTGGAGATAGGCACTCTCCTAGTCCTTCAGCCTTGCAGAGTCCCTGCAGCTAGAGCTCAGCCAGGAGCAGGCGTCAAAGCAGAAGGCCTTCCTAAAGCACCCCTTGTCCAAGCAGCCTCCGGAAAGGGCGCGTCCCACTGCGGCTCTGCGCCTTTCTTCTAAGACAGACGCCCGGCTATGCTTTCGTGCTCGCAGCTGCCTTGGCAGCCTCCAGCAGTTGCTCTCATGGAGAACGAGCGAAGAGCTTCAGTTAAACGTCTCGCACACAGGAGAAAGGTGCCAGGACGACAGCACGTTCTTCCTCAGCCCTTCTCGTGGCCCGGATTGTGGTGCTGCCTTCAAAGCCGTGCACCTTGAAACATTCGTGCAGCAAGTGCTTCTCCCCTGGCCCACTTGGCTCAGCGAGAGCTACGTGGGCAGCGCGCACTCAGCGAAAGCCAAAGGGTGTCCTTGGAGCTCGAGCTTGTGGGAGAGGATGAAAGTTTGGGAAGAAAGTTTCACAGCTATGTAGGCTTGGCAGAAAGATGCGTGAAT